>NW_017676347.1:0-46761 GCF_001879085.1 Nicotiana attenuata
AGTTTGTGGGTGTCGTTATGCGCTTGTCGCCGTAGAAGACGTGTAGCAGAAGCAAGAACACTACGTTTGGCGTCATGAGTGTAGTTTGTTTGGTAATAAACGCCCTAAGTTTTGCACTATTAGTGGTGCAGTGGACTAATCTTCTGGACAAATGCTGGACCTAATGACAAGAGGACAAATAAAACAATGAAGGACATACCAGCGGAGAGCAATTTACCACTGGAATCCCCATTGTGGTCTGAATTACTTGGCTCAACCCGCTTTAGAATTTTAGGAGAACAAATTGCAAATAAGTTGATTGAGGAAGATCCCAAGAATTTTAGGCATTATTTGTTGCTTGTCAACATATATGCTGCAGCTGGTCGTTGGGATGAAGTAGCTCAAACAAAGAGGAGGATGAATAGAAAGAACACCGGGTTGCAATTTAAAAGACTTGAAGGAAATTGTTGACTACATGACAGAGACATAAACTGCAAGTATCTTTTTGTTAATCTAACTTGCGACATCTTTTGTATACTAACTGCCTGATAGCTTTTCAGCATGATGCGCCTGAGTAGGACAATGCTGTATAATCAGCTTCCCCACTGTTATCACTTTTGCCCTCTTATTATCGCTCTTTATTACTATTGTTAACGCAGCAATGAAGCTATTTTAAGAATCACATGATGCTGTCTTCTGCTGGTCATCTAATCTTATCAGAATCAGAATCACAGATGTTGCCTCCGGTAGCTGGTTATTTTACCTATGGAATAGTCTTTGCTTTAAAGGAAAATCCTAGTTAGATGCCTGACCTCACCCTATATGATCACTCACATGATACATGTTCATAAAGTTTGTGTCCTACTTTCTGAGAATATCAGCTGGGAACCTAAAAGTGATACTGCAGAAATAATTGTGTACTATACGGGAGATTGCGTGTCGGCATCATTAACAAAATATATTTCTTTCATTGTGGTACATTTTCCTAAGCCGCCGGTGTTTCTATCAACAGGCACATATGTAAGTAGCTTCATATATGATGTAAAATTTCATGTTATAGTTGTGAGTGGTAAAAGATTGAAAATTTGAGTTATTTTACTCAATTGATTTGAGCACTCTTCTTCTCTATGTTCAATATAAAAGGAAGAAACTGGTTGAATTATTTACTCTTGTCATATTTATATTTGTGAGTGATTACTTGTCCATCTGAACTACTAGTCTCAGTTGCTGTACTCAAGTAAGAGCAAATAATATACTGTGTTTTGCTGATGGTATGCTTTACTGGTAAACTCCAACTACCTGTTTGCATCTATTGATGATGTTTTTCTGTTATAACAATTTAAAACCGCTAGACATGTAGAGCTCATGCTACTTCACTGAAAAACCCCATCTTCCTATTATAACAATATTAACTATAAAACTGCGTATAAAAAACAATATTAGCTTGACTAACAAGGTAGAAAGTTGACTTTGAGAAAGAAATTGGTCGAGAAAAAGAACCGCGCTAGTCGGAATTTGGGGAAAGATAGAGAGCTCTCTAGGCTCTGAACTTCCACTTTCAATAGTCAGAAGAAGCGCGGATGGCACCAGTCCTGATTGATTGTTTTGAAGTGATCTCAAATCTTGACTTTTGTTTGTACAGAACGTGCAATTAATATTGAACTTCCCTGTTACTTACTGTATTGTACTTGGTTATTTTTTTTTATAGATTTATGATTCACAAATGATGCAGTTGTGTTTTGTTACGACATGCAGGTATGGAGGCTGGAAATGACCTCTGCACCCTCTCAATGCATGGAATCCTAATAAAGCTTGAAGCTTTTATAGTGGCAGTCACCTTGCTCTCTTTTTGACATTGAGAGGTTATAAATCTTTCAAGATCCTGAGCTCTAGCGTCAGCGTGGGCAAGAAAACACCATAGCAGGAATCCGGCATTTCGGCTGCTACCACGTCCTTGTTGCTGCTGCTGATGAAACTTGCAGCTCCTCTTTAAGCTGCATAACATATTATTGCACAGAATGTCCTTGCTTACTAGTAATATTTTCCAGCATTCCTGATAACGATACATTTAAGAGGCATTTACTGATAAAGATATCCCAATAAAGTTATGAGGTACAGGGCATATGATTAAAAAACAATGAGAGTAGAGATATAGTAACTTAATCCACAAAATACATTCGAATTATCTTTTTTGCAAATTTCAATTACTATGCAAGGGAACATTGGAGGAACAAATTTGAGACTTGATGATATTATTAGCATTGCACTCTTCTCAATTTCCCACATTCAAACAAGCTGAGAAACCTCCCCTACAGTCTGTTCCTCCCATTGAAGAAGTAAAATGGTCAGGAGACTCCTGTTTTTCTCACAAAAAAAAAAAAAACAACTACTTTAGTAAATACATCTTGAAACCTTAAAAACTGGTGAACAATAGATAAACTAATAAGAATACGAGGTTGTAACATGATAACTGGGGAAAAAAGAAAAAGTGCATCGATCATACATAAGAAATTAATAAGTAAGCGATTTTGGAGAGATCAAGCTTTCTGTAAAAGCGTATCCATTCTGAATGCCATCCAATCGAGGCCATGATACAAATGGTCCACTGGGTGTCCTAAACCCATTCCCAGATTGTTGATGAAGAAGGCACCGGAATAGCACTTCACCATCCGCAAACCGATATTTCGGTACGACATTACAAATCCAAGGATCTTCTATAGTTAACAATCTGGTCCAAGATTCCTCGACACCATATTCTTTCAATACCCATAACTTAAAAGTTTCGTTCCTCTGACGAGTAGAATTAGAATAAATACAAAGCATTCCTTCTAACACTGAAACACCAATAGACGTGTTACCCTTCAAGCTTAACATTTCCTTTGGCAAGGGTATCTCTCCGTACACTTCATTTGAAATACTAAACGAAACCACCACGAAACACTTCAACTTCTTCAAAATAGCGATCCAATGAAATGCCTCATGTACAAATGGCAAAGATCGCATACCTAACAACACAGTGCAAATGCCACGAGGATGTTCATCGATGCTTCTCCAGGAGCCACCTTTCAGCGCGAGAATTTCACTAGGTAATTTGCAACTACCTAAGCCATCCCGAATATGAAGGATCTTATACTCACCACTGGTTGAGTCATAACCCAATCCAAAAGTAGAATCTCCCTCTGGTGGAAATTCTAGAGGGGGAAGTAGTAATGATTCTCTTGTGGAGGGGTTCCACAGCAAAAGTATGGAGCTCTTCTTATCCAAATTAT
This sequence comes from Nicotiana attenuata, assembly GCF_001879085.1. NCBI lineage: Eukaryota > Viridiplantae > Streptophyta > Magnoliopsida > Solanales > Solanaceae > Nicotiana > Nicotiana attenuata. The sequence goes on from NW_017676347.1 coordinate 3,249, forward strand.
CAGGAACCTCGAAAACAGCCAAGCCATCGTAACAACAATGGATTGCGCATCGGCAAGGTTTAGGGTTTGAAGGGCAATCAAATTTTTGTACATCTTCAACCGGTTGAACTGATGATAAAGGAACACAATACATGGACCATATGTAATCCTTAGGGCACCTATGGGCAATAAGAAATTTTTGGGAATCTTGGTCATTCTTGGCATGATTGAGATGCTTCATCTTAAAATAAGGCTCCGAGATCAATGTATTCCAAAATTTTGAAACGCATTTGAATTGAAGAAGAGACCGCACAGGTAGCCTACTGAGGATGTCCATAAGTAGTTCCTCTTGGAAGTGAGCTGCCGTGGCCTAGGTAGGACAAAAAAGAGCAGTCAAACAATTTTTTCCTGGAATTTTTTTTAATTTGTTCAATCTACTATTTACTAACTAATAATAAAATTGAAAATTGAAATTACTCCACAATTGGCAGTGGCACTGGCACCAAGTAAGCTGAGCGATGTACTTGAAGAATAACAATTGAACTAAATTTTAAGTAACAGCCTGGATTCACCTGATCAACAATTTCAGTAATGAAAGAAAATTAAGCCATTGTTGTTATTTTTTCCAATGAGGATGAGAAAGAATATATAGAATTGGCGTTGTTGAAAAATGTTGTCTTTAATGTTGTTAATCATAACTTGAACAATTTAAAAACTCAATACCACCCAGAAATCAGAACTCACCAGATCAACGTCCATCTGGTCTGTGTTATCATTTGACGGCTCCACAATGTTCTTCCCTGATTTAATTTAACAATAAAGCAGAATTAGATGAGCAGAGTAAGGAGGTAGCTGGTGAAATAGTCGCAGAAGCAGAAAGAGATACCTTTGGAGATGTGATTGAACTTTTGGGTGGCATCTTCTCCATTGCTAATAATAACTTGATTGAAAATATTAGCTTTTTTTGTATTTGCAACGGATTTCTTCTTCTTCGCCTTTTGTATCATTGGAGCAGAACTACTACTATTTGCTAATTTTACCTCATTCCTCTTCTTCTGCGTCATCTTTCTTTGAACGTTAGGGCTTCTCCTTTGATTGAAAAGACTCAGTCTTTATCGATGAAAATACCGGCTCTATTTTGGATCCGGAAATGAAATGCTAGCTAGGGTTTCTCTCTCTCTACATTGAGTTTGAGGAGCTTGGGGTCGTCCCGGGGTATTTAGGGAAACTGCAAATATTTTGGCAAAAGTCACGTGTTAACCCTACTTTAGCTTTGACACGTTTGCTTTACACCGCTCAAACGAACATCTCTGTTTCCACCCGATTTGCAGTCTCTATGCTCTGTTTCTTCCTCAAAATTTCCAATGCTGCTCACCTCCTCTTCCAATTTCCCTCATCTCTTTTAGTCTTCTCTCTTCCTGGACAGTTTATTCTCCTTGATTGTACAGTTATAAGGTGAGTTTTAGTTTATTTTCTTCTTGATTTTCGGAATAGCTGCTGCGTATAAATTGTTTAAACTGATTAAATTATTCGTCCATCATTCTTTGTAATTCGTCCAGAAAAAACTGGGATATTTGGAGTTGTTTCCCATTTCAGTTGGGGGTGAATTCAATCCCCGCACTCTCTAAAGGTACTCTTTTTTTCCCCTCAAAATTTGATTTATGAAAAATCCTAATAGTTACTTCATATTGTTATCCTTGAAATAAGAAATAAGAGAAATATTCAAATGTGTTGTTGCTGTTTGCAGGGTTCACCACTTTCTTATAGTTTCAATTTTTTTGTTGGATTCAAGCATGGATGAAATAAATTATGACATTTAGTTAAATGTTTAATAGACATTGTTGATCTTGCAAAATGCGAGATACGGAAACTATGAAGAGGTAAATCTTAATCAGTCTACATATAGATTCACCTATTACGTGCTCTGCCTCTACAATTACTAAGTAAGCTTTGTCCATCTTTTTTTGCTTCTCTTTATCCCAGCTTATCTGCTCATGCTTGTGTTTGGTATTCTCGATTTTGTTTTTCACAGTATCGCAAATGCTGCTGGATTCAAATGTAGTTGCATGCGGCTTTTGGATGCAAATTGAGCTACTACTGGATTTCGAATTGGATATGAAGTATTGAACCCGAACAAATCTGTACCTAATCCTATGTAACTCAGAATGGTTTCAATCTCCCCGACTCTTCTTTTGTATGCCCTTACTGCTTTAATTTTTTCACATTCTTTATTTCCAATGCATGAGATCTCTGTAACTGTTTGTAATACTTGATAACAACACTGATTCTACAGCTGCCAATAGAGATTCATCTCTTCAGAAGAGTAATACCAAGTCTCACCATGCAGGTTGGTGGTTTGAGAAAGATAGCGTATTTATTTTGGATGAGGAGGGGCGAGCTGAAAAGCAGCAGTGCGATGTTGCTGCTTCAAAAATTCTCCACAACTTTTCTTTTATGCCAGATAATGAGGTCATCATGCGCCAGCATAAACATTGCTTAGGAACTCTATTCCAATGTCAGCCAAATTATGTTACAGGTATGAAAGAAGCTCTGTTTGATATTTATGATCTTTGTTTGTGCCTTACAACCTTCACTTCTGTGAAGTGGGACATTTCTATTATGAAAAGTTATAATATTTGACATATGTGATATCTGGTCCTTTTCCCCTTGAGTTGTCCTCATGGTTATATTTTGGCTAGATTTTGATACTATCTTTCTTCAAGTAATATTTTGGATACAATTAAAGGAGATAAAGTTCATAAAATAATCTACGATCATTCAGATAAGTTCATATTCCTAGCTCACTTTAAGCGTGTTTCTCGTTATCGCAGTTCCAAAGGAAACCTGACCTATGTAGGGTTCACTTGACTTGAAAGACGACTGAATCATGTCCTGATATGTTTAGTTGAATATAAATTCATCATTGATAAATCCCTGTATTTATTTTTTAATTTAAGGGCATAATTAAGTTATTTGGATCCTGCTTATTTGTTCTCCCTGCAGTGCTTGCATCCTAGCATCATGAAGGATATTGAAAAGCATGGCTACACTGCACCGACTTCTATTCAGGCTCAATCCATGCCAGTTGCTCTTAGTGGAAGAGATCTCTTGGGTTGTGTTGAAACTGGTAATGGGAAGACCGATGCATTCAACATACCTATGATACGAGTTGTGTATTTCATTTCCATGTCATATTCTGAATCTGTCAGTGTTGTACTTGATCTTGCTTATATGAGATGCTTCAATTGTTGTGATGTTTAATAATTACAATACATGTTATTCTCTTTCCATGCAGCATTGTTTGGCTCAACAACCTCTTCAACGTGGTGATGGACTTTTGGCATTAGTGTTGGCGCCTACGAGAGAGCTTCCACAACAAATAGAGAAAGAGGTGGACTGCGGCACTTTAAAATTTGTTGCATCTTCTTAATTAATATTTTTTTACTCCTGATTTTAGTCATCACTGAATCCTCTGTTTTATGCAAGGTACAATTCATGACTTACAATCTTTTGCTTGTGAATGCCATCTTTGCTTTTGACGGAGTTTAGCTGGAGCTCATTGAATATGGCTGAGATTGCATTCTAGCTAAAACTATACGTCCGGTGAGTTTACTTTTGCGCTCTTCTCTCTTCTTTGATTTTCTCACCTTCTGTTATTTTTAAATTATTATCTCATCACAGGTCCTATTCGATTAAACTGTATAATTGGGGTAAAATAGTTGGTCGATGGTTTCTCTCTTTTGTATATACTTCACAATCGCTAGAATTAAATTTTCTGAGATGACTTTACCTGGGATTTCGGAGATGTTTGCATAGTTTCGGCTGGTTTCTGAATTTAGTTAACTTTTCCTTTTTCCTACTGTGGTTGTGATAACGAAAATTGAATTTATTATTTGCACATACCTAGATTTTCTGTTTTAGAGTTCCTTTTCCCATGGCAAGTTCTGTTGGATTAGTATTGTTTCAACTAGGTAAAGAAGTTGGTCTATTGTTTTTTTCCTTTCGGGTACGGCATGGAATTGACCTTGGCGAACAGAAAATTCGAAGGAGTCCAACACTAAAGGGACATATAGAACTCTTAAAAGAGTGTGCGGAGGTGGACACTTGATTTTTTATTTTGCTGTGCAAAATTAAAGGAACAAGTAGTAATTAATTTTTATTTGTACTCGGTCTCCTCTAAGTACTTTCCTGCAAAGCTAGCAACGACTAATCTATTTTGATTTGTGCTGCTTTGTTCATTTGAGTTTTATACATTATTTTTTGCTGATTAGAGTTGCGGATTAGATGACCATCTTTCTGTATTTGGTGGCTTTTTATATGTTGATGTCTCAGTTTACGCTCTTTCCTTCTTCGTATTGTGATATTTTATTCTATTTTTGTGTGGCATGAGTTACTCCAGAGATAGTCATTGTGCAGATATTCTGAATTGTTCCTTCATGAGTCTCTTGTTATTTGATGAAACAATATATTTACAAGGTCTCACATTGACTTGCAGGACGCCTGGAGTGCCGACGCTTGCGAAAAAGCACATTAATGGATCATTGACAATCAAAAAAGAATTCTCGCTCAGTAAACGAAGCTCATGATAAAAATACCAACACCGTAAAAATAACTCTTTAGCAATGATTCAGAAAGAAGAAAAGTTGTTGCAACGCCGCCTCAAATATTGACAGGCAACAACTAATCGTCTTCTCGCAAATGCAAATCATGTGAATCTTGATGGAATGATATCTCACATACAGCATGATCTTAATATTGGAATAGCTTTTCCAACTTCAGAAAGAAGTTAAAAAATCAAATATGTTATTTCTTTTCTTTGCTATATACATGCACAATGAGACCTAACTGTTGCCCAGGGTGTTCCAAATGTCATTTCCATCAGTTATTCATTTGCGTCAGTTTGTGTTTCAAAGTTTTCAATTACTTTCTTCTGTCTACAACTTCGACGCCCATGAATTTGATGATATCTGGTTTGTAGTTGAGAGAAGAAATTACTACGAGATTGATAGCGACTAAAACCACATTGATCTCTCATACTGAAATCTATTTCTGCTTCTTCCTTTCGCATTCACTGGTCTAGACAGTTCTCTAAGTCATTTTTGGTGATAATCGTTGGAAGAATAAATAGTTGTTCTGTTAGCACTAATAGACGGCTGACTCCCACACCTTGCCGTATGAACCAAAATCTTTTGTAGTAGAATAATTTGTTTTACTACTATTTTGGTTTGTTTCACCATCCAGATATTTCGATCAGCACCTATGTTTACTTTTTCACATTCAGTTTTATTATTTTCTTACAACTTTTTTCACTCTCTTGTGATGAAACAACTAAACCAACATATACATATAGATACTGATTACTCACATATTTATTCTTATTTTTTTTTTTTAAAAAAAGAATGGTCAACATGTTGCAAGTAGCCCTCAAATGTATGAATTTATCATCATATGAAAAACCAACATGGCAAATTTAAATGCAAACGTGGCTTAACAAATGATGTTAACAACACTATTAAAGGGTTATTATCATTTTTAGCCTGCACCAAAAACTATTTATATTCGGTAGCCGAAAAAGTGTATAACATTGAGCTACTTTCATTAATAGCACACTATTAAAAATATAATACAAAAAATTAGCATTAATTAATGATTAACAAATATGGCAGTAAAATATTTATACATATAGCAGATTTAATTCAATTTAAATAAGCAAGAATCAAGCTGTTTAAAAAGGCAGTCCTAGTATTTAATATATTTCCCTATTTTTTCTCTCCATTCCATACCATATTTTATATTTTTGTTAGAAACCAATCCATTCCATAATAGATTTTTTCCTTTCCATATATGGAACTTTTTATATAATGTAATGTAGCAAATTATACATCTTATATTCTAATGAAATAAAATACATATATTTTACGAAAAAATTATAATGTATGTTTATGGTGTATATACATTATAAATCATATATTTTTTTAGGAATATATATATATATATATATATATATATATATATATATATATATATATATATATATATATATATATGCATATGCATATGTTGTTTATATATGTCTTTATATTTAATTATATATCATCGATCCATTCCATAATAAATTTTTTCCTTTTTACACATGGACCTTTTTATTCAACTTACTCCTAGAAAAATTATATATCTGTATATTCCAATGAAATAAAATATATATATTTCATGAAAAAAAATATAATGTATGTTTGTGGTATATTATAAATCATGTGTTTTTTAGGAAAAATTATGTATATATACATATGTTATTTATACACTTATTTATATTTAAAGAGATATTATAAATATGCCATTTATATTTTGTACTNATTTTTCATATATTGACCATTTCACATTTAAAAAGTGCAAGTTAAAATATTTCTTCGTTATAAAAATGCTCAATCAAGAATGCAAATATTATAAAAATTTTGGGGTGTTACATTATAAATCATGTGTGTTTTTAGGAAAAATTATGTATATATACATATGTTATTTATACACTTATTTATATTTAAAGAGATATTATAAATATGCCATTTATATTTTGTACTAATATAATACGCATATTTGTACAAATTATCCGTATTTAAATAGTATATGTGACATATATTTTTTTCTTCTATATACATATTAATGGCATATTAATATTTTAGATTAAATTTTATGTAAGGTTTATGCTAGCAATATACTTTGAATAATATCAATATAATAATGTAGTATGATGTATATATAAGTTATATATGTGGTATAAAAACACACACACACACACACACACACACACACACACACACACACACACACACACATATATATATATATATATATATATATATATATATATATATATATATATATATATATATGTATATATGACATATTGATGGTATTTTTACATTGTATATTATCACAAATATAATATACTTGAAATATGTTAAATGTATATTTTTAGTTAAAATAAAATTGTACAGAAAAAAGTTTAAAACTCAAAAAAGAAAGAAATACGAAAATTCTCATTGTGTAGAGAGAATTATTTTTGAGATATTCTTCTTTCAGAATCTTTGATATATTTGGGTAGAGTGGGGGAAAAGAAAATGTAGTAAAAAATGTATTAATGTAGAGGGATTCCTTAGTTAATGGAGTTGTCAAAGTGAAGTGCTAAAAAATAAAAAAAAAAAAAAAGGTGCTATTTTAGGAATAAATAAATTCTACTATCATTTATGATAATAATTTTTGAAATGGGACCAAGCATGTAAAAATCTCTATAACTATAACGTTTGTATATAAAAGTTATTGGGCCCGGGCTTAGCCCGGGCAAACACCCACTAGTTAGTCTATACTTCCCAGTTGGATCATGCTTGGGTCGCTTTACTCGCTTATATATCCGGTCATTCCCGATTAGGATTTAGGGGAATGATAGGCCGGATCGGGTCGGCTCACCTATATGTGACTGAATTACCCGTATGTGATGTAGGGTGGGCGTTCGGGCAGTTCGAATTAAATATAAAATTTCGGTTTGGATTTTCGGTTTTCGGATTGAAGATATGACAATCCAAATCCAAACCAAATAAACTCGGATTGGATCGGATTTTTTTAAGTTCGGTTTCGGATTAATCGGGTTGAATATTTTGGATTTTCGGTTTTGAGCTTATAAGTTGATATGTTTCTTCTTTTTACAAAAATGAATATCCAAATGAATTAATCATATTAAATTTCCTGAAAAAGTTACTCATTCTCACCGCAATCATCCAAATAAAGTATTCAAGTGATGAAATTATTATCAAGAAAGTGCAACAAAGATATTAATACGGGCGATAAGAAGTAAATAGTAAAATCATGTCCAAATAGAAAGTATCCTGACAATACCTTAGCAATTAATATTGCATATATGAAATAATACCTAATGTACAGGGTGTTTAACTTATTATTATTGGCATTTAGATAATGGACTAAACATAAAGTATAAAATTTTCCCAAATCCAACCTCCAATCCGAAATCCAAAAAATTTAAAAATTTAATCCAAAATCCAATCCGTAATCCGTAAATCCAAACCAAAAATTTAAAAAATTTGGATTTCGGGTTTGCCCAAACTATGCCCACCCCTAATGTGATGTACCTCTCCCCACCATTGGGTCGGGTAAAATAGCACGGGCTAGCTAGTTTTTGGATTGATCATTTAAAAATAGCCAGCATTTGTCAGGTCATTAAAAAATAGCCACTAATTTACTGCAACAGAGACCGGTTCAGCATAATATACTGGAGTTTGGTGCACCTGTATATGAACTTCCAGCATATTATGCTGGACTCCAACACGCGGAAAGTTCCAGCATAATATACTGGAGATTGGAGCACCTGTGTATGAATTTTTAGCATATTATACTGGACCGATATATTTCAGTATACTTTATGCTGCAACTCCAGTATATTATACTGGAGTGTTTTCCGGATTTTGAACAATGTTTTCGGTCAGATTTATCTTTACATGAAAAGTGGCTAAATTTCGATTACTTTTAAAAATGTGGCTATTTTCGAATGACCACGGGTAAATTTGGCTATTTTTGAATTCCTCCCTTGGGTCGGCTCCCCCGTCTGCTTCTCATTTTTTACTTCTTCTTTTCTTCCATTTTTTGGCGGAATACATCGAGTGTCCCTTAAATTTGTCAATATATTTAAGGATTATAGGTGGACATTTCTCGAGCATACTTGTGACAGTGATGACAAGAGGAAGATAAGTCAGCAGATAGTTAATATCGGATACAAACACGTTACCGGTATTGTACGAATTCTGAGGACATAAATATCAAAAAAGTGAATTTGAAAGTAAGGTAACAGTTAGAGAAAGCAACATTAAAGGAGCAGACGTTACTAAAAATCTCAACATTTTCATCTTTAAGAGGGCGAGATTTGACGATATTGTCTCCTCATATTTAACTATAAATAGTAGATTATACTCATTAGAAGGACACGAAAGACAAGAATTACAAAGCCTATCTCTCTTTCTCTCATTTTTCTTAGTTTTATACACAAAAGGCTAATGTTGAAGCCTTCCATGAGGAACATAAAGGAAGCAAGGTTCCCGAAACTAATTCGGTCAGACCCAATCAAAGAGATCCTAGTTTGTGGTGTGAATTTCATGGTACACAGGATCATCGAACAGGGGACTACATGCACGTTCGTGACGAGGTAGCTATGTTGCTAAGAAACGTCATCTTAAGGAATTCTTGAGTGGCCGGACTATGAATAATTATGGCAAAGGCCGTGATGCAACGGAACTGGTGAAACCAACAGGGTCTCCTCGTCTCACTATAAATATGATTTTTCGGAGGAGTTGAAGTGAATGGTGTGATATTTTTGGCGGCAAGGAAAACAAAAATATCGGTCACTCATGGAAAGAGGAACCAGGGCGTACCAAAGGATAATGAAATTACTTTTAATGACGAAGATGCAGACGGACTTACTTTACCACATAATGTTGCTCTGTTAATCTTTAAATGTTTAAGATTTAAAAATAAAACGTGTGTTGATTGATCCAAGTAGTTCGGCCTATATCATTCAATTAAGAGTCCTAGAGCAATCGAAGCTGACCGGCCGCATAGTTCCGACAATAAAGCTTTTGGCTGGATTCTATTTAACAAGCGTGACAACTCGAGGAGAGATCATGTTGCCTACGTACGCCGAGGAAGTGATAAAATCAACATTATTTGAAGTTGTGGACGAAGATATAGGGTACAATATGATTCTCGGTATGCCATGGATTCACGGTATGAAAGTTGTTCCATCAACTTACCACCATTTGTTAAAATTTTCAATATCGGACGGAGTCAAGCAGAATAGCGGTGACCAGCTCGCTTCTAAGGAAGTAAATGCAGTTACTTTGTCTAACAGCAAGGCAGAGGAAATCAATAAATAACAATTATAGATGGTGTTAACTCTCAATTTAATTCTGGTCGCAACACCGGGGAAAGACAATGTTGAGGAGGGGACACCAGATATATACAAGGTACCCATATCTTTTCAAGTACCCGAAGATATGGATACAACAAAATCAACTGCAGAGGAACTCGAATAATTCGTTTTGTTCAATGAGTTCCTGAAAAGAAAGGTTTACCTAGGGACAGGGTGAAGCCCCAAACTTAGATATAAAATTCTTGAATTTCTTCAAGCTAATGTTGATTGTTTTGTGTGGTCTCGTTTAGATATGACATGAATTCCACTCGAAGTAACAGTTCATAAACAAAGCTTGAACCCCAATTTCCATATGGTAAAGCAGAAAAAGCGACAAATAACTTAGGGCCAAAACAGGTTTGTTAAGGACAAGGTTGCTAGGTTACTTAATATTGGTTCAATATGAGAAGTTGAATATCCTGATTTAGTGATAGTACAAAAAAGAACAATAAATTTAGAATATATATTGATTTTAAAGATTTGAATAGGGCTTGCCCTAAAGACTCTTTCCATTGCCGAACATTGATCCAATGATTGATGTTACGACTGACATGAGTTGATGAGTTTCCTTGATGCATATTTCGAATATAATTAAACAAGTATATATCCGGAGGATTAAGAAAAAAATTTATTTATTACTAATTTAGGTGCTTATTGTTATAATGTGATACCTTTTGGGCTTATAAATGTTGGAGCCACGTATCAGAGACGCGTAAACAGGATGTTTAAACATCAAATTGGGAAAACTTTGGAAGTTTATATTGATGACATTCATTTGAGTGATTTTCAAGAAAAAATTGGCACCTTGAGGAAGTACAATATGAATCTTAATCCGGAGAAATGTGCTTTTAGAGTTGGGTCCGAAATATTTCTTGGCTTTTTAGTATCATAATAAGGAATTGAAGTAAATCCGGACAAGATTAAGAGCATAGAAGATATTCCCGATCAACTGAATAACATAAAGAAGTGCAAAGGCTGACCGGAAGATTGACAACCCTTAGTAGGTTGATATCTATATCCTCAAGAAAATGTCACCGATTTTTTTCATTGTTGAAAAAGAAGAATGACTCCGCATAGGCACCGAAGTGCCAACAAGCATTGCAGGATTTGAAAAAATATCTGTCCAGTCAACCTTTGATATCCAAACAAAAAGATGAAGAGCAATTAATAGTATATTTGGCAGTGTCAGACGTGGTCGTAAGTGTAGTTATGGTCGGGGAAGAAGAAGGCATGAGATACCCTATTTATTACATTAGTAAAATATTATCAGGTGCGGAAACTCGGTATCCGCACCTGAAAAAAGTTGGCTCTGGATTTTGTAGTTGCCTCTCGAAAGTTTAGACCAAACTTTCAATCTCACCCTATAGCCAATTGACGACGTTTCCCCTGTGGAACGTCCTTCATAAGACCGAGTTATCAGGTCGATTGGCTAAATGGGCAGTAAAAATTTGTGAGATTGATATTGAATATAAACCATAGACTGCAATCAAGTCACAAGTTTTAGCCGACTTTATGGCTGACTTCTCCAGAATAATGCCTCGAGCTGCAAAAGAAGCAGTTTTTTTGGTGTTAGGGACTGTGTCTGGAGTTTGAACTGCCATGCCCCAAACTTGAAGAGGCGTGGTCGGCACCCAGTGACATACATGGCCCGAGCGTACCACACTGTAATTGAATTTTTGGAGGGGTGACCCTCAACTTAAGCCGATGAGGCCATATTCTGAATCATCTAAAAATATCGTCTCTCTTACCTGAGGGGTAAACATAGCCCATATATATATATATATATATTATATATATATATATATATATATATATATATATATATATATATATATATATATATATATATATAATTTTACATGTCGACGAGGCCTGCATGAACATCTACTGATATACAAGCTGTATAAGACATATCTACAAGCCTCTAGAGATAGATGAAATGCATCATGGTCGGGACAGGGCCTCGACCTACTTGATAACTATGATTTTAACACGTTTTATGCCCATACTTGCCTATGCTTTGTGTAGGAATTACCACAAAATAGTCCCAAAATGCTTACAAGTTGCGCTTTATTGCAGGTTTAAGCGACAAGATGACAAATGTCAAAGATCGGCTCAAAACGGAGTGAAACCTGCCAAGTGTCAAAGACCAAGTGAAGTGGGGATCAAGAGAACCTAGCGCGGACCGCACTGATTTGCCATGCGGCCGCGCTAGGAGATTCAGAGAGTGAATATTTCAAGGGCATCTTGCGCGGTCCGCGCTCATCTTTACGCGGTCCGCGCTCATCTTTACGCGGTCCGCGCTCATCTTTACGCGGTCCGCGTTTGTGAAGATTCAAAGACCTTCAAATTTAAGGCAAGTCCCACGCGGCCGCGCTACAAATCAGTACGGTCCGCGTGGGTGAGATTCAGAGAGATGATGATTTTGCCCAAGTCCTGCCACGCGGCCGCGCTCCATTTATACGCGGTCCGCGCCCATCATCCAGCGCGGCCGCGCTTCCTTCTTGCGCGGTGCGCGCCCCCAACTTCAGAGAAGAGAAATTTGCATGTCCAAGAGCCTGCGCGGCCGCGCTACCTTTCTGCGCGGTCCGCGCCGACCCCGCAGGGGTATTCTTGTCCAGTTTTTTTTAGCCAGGTATAAATAGGACATTTTACCATTTTTTGGTCAAGTTTTATGTTCTGAACAGCTGCTGCGCTCGTGAGACATATATTTTAGCTTATTTTGGGCATTTTAGCTTTATTTCATCATAGATTATTGTAGTTTAACATTAGCAATTAATTAATATGGTTGTTTCTTCTTCTATTTCATCTATTTCTTTTTTAATTATGTCTAGCTAAACCCATTAGCTAGGGTTGTGGCTCAACCCTAGTGTGGGAGTGGGTAGTTAATGGGTGTTACATTCTAGGGTGAGATTGAGATTGGGTGTTAGTTATTTGGGTTAATTTTGTGTTTCAATCTAGAATTTGTGGTTGCAAACATGAATTCAAAGCTTAGTGGGTCTAACTCTTCTTGAGAAAGAGAGTCTATGACCCTAAAGTTGACCCAATAAGGAATTGGGATGGACCCATGAGAATGGTAGTCCCAATTAACGGGTTAAACCTCGAGAGAGTAATTACCCTACTTGAACCCTAGTTGCTTGGTCAAATTGGCCTACCCAATTGGTCTCGAGAGAGTCAATTGGGCAAAATCGTTCTCTCTACCGAGAGGTGTGAGAATGAATACAATTGTGCAACGGTTATAATATAAGCCCCAAATTATCAATCTCCCCTTAATAACTTCGATCCGTTAGCTAGCCACCTAGGTAGTGTCACGACCCTAGTGCTTTTCTATATCTTAGTCACAACTTAGAAAATATCTCTTTAGCATAATTTAGTTTAATCATTAGTTTTAAAGTTAGTAGTTGATAAAAAGAAAACCCAAAAATGTTAGGAGTGCAACTAGAAGTACAAACGCAACTCTAGGCTAAACAGATAATCCAACTCCATTACTAGCTCCCTATGGAAAATCGATCCCGAATCTACTATTTGGGTAAAAGCAGTTGCTACCCGCTCTTCCTACCATTGTGTAGAGTTGAGACGGTTGCAATCACTACCCATCAAACCTGTATATATAAAATGGACTCCAAGGTCTAGACCGGGTAACTCCGAGAAAGTGGAGCTTACCAACCTAGCTAATGTTTGACTCTGTATACTGGGAAGGTCTATCCAGCTGTCTATCAAGAACTGCAAGCAAGAAATGCAGCAACCCCAGCAAAAGGGACATCAGTACGAAATAATGTACTGAGTAAGTAAGGCAACATAATAACTGAAAGTTGAAACTGAACAAATAATATAATAATTGAAAGTAACTAGGAGTCCAAGATGATCTAAAGATATGCTTACCTGCTGATACTGACTCAACTCTCTCAATATAGTAAGTAAAATAGTTGTCCGGCCCTATAAGGCTCGGTACATATAACTGCTCTGCCGTAGTAGGCTCACTCATAGGCACTCGGCCATACTAGGCTCTGTATCTCGGCTATTTTGGGCTCGCTCATAGGCACTCGGCCACATTAGGCTCAGTATATATCTTACCATCTGATTAGAGGTTGCCCAATAGGGGCCTGCCCATCGATTATAGCTCGATGGTGGTGAAAATATTGTAATACTGTATATATATAGACCCTCAGCTCTCTTGACTGGAAGAAGACAATACATAACTGAATATAAAGTCTCTATAAGGAAGAATAATGTAATTTATGAGACTATGATAATGTACATAAGTTCAAGAATACGAACTTCTCTTTATGTCTCGTTATCAAACACAAGTTGTTATGGGATCATGCCAAAATGAAGAAAAAGTTTAGCCTTAACATACCTTAACTCCGTTGAGTCCTTAATACCTTTCAAGCCATTCTTCAAACAACTCAACTACATCTACCATAGAATAAGGAAATTCAAAATTAGTGCTAAGTAAAGGCTAAGTTCGCAACTTAAGCTAGTAGCTCGTTTATGTAAATTTCGGCAACATCTCCCATGTTATTAGGGCCTCCTCCAATACCATATACCAAAAAAATAACTAGATCAATTCAATAAGAACAACATTAACAATATAGTACAAAATATTTTATTAACAAATTATCAACATATCACGACGAGCAGCAAGCTCAGATTGAATCTCTTTAGCACCCTTCAACCCCATTATCATTATTTCTTGAACTTAGTAATATATTCCGTATAATAACCAATACCTTTTAGAGGATTTCCAACCTTGTACTCAATTTTAAAGTTACTCGAAATAGCCCAACACAAGATAGTATTACGGTCGACAACTTCCAAGTGCTTTATAGTCATTTGCTTTTCTAGTTACCAATTTCATCAACAAGATTGATATGTAAACCAACATAATAATACTAACAATATCATAACTTATTTTCCATAATTTTCAGCCACTTAAAGTTCATAAGAGCAACTTTCAAATCAATCCATCAAGAACAACAACATCTCAAGCCAATCCAAGTATTATCTTGTAGTTTATCATCCTAACAACTTAACCAACATACAAGAAAGCTTAAGCACAAATAGTAGGCTGTTATACTCACCTTAGACAGTAGCAAAAACTTTAAATTTCATCCAAACACAGCCCACAATTATCCTCAATTACACCATAACACTATAGGTGTTGTGTTCTGTTCTTGAATTGACTTTTGGTGTGCAAGTTGGTATGTAAACACTTGTAGTTCGCCTTGAAAATCTAATATATATGAAGGAGTGAATGATTATACATTAGTAAATAAGAACAACACAAAATCTAAGGTTACTTCACTTTGAAGAACCCTCCAATACAGCGACAAGATGAAGAACTACGATCTAGCAAGCACTACGGGGTTTCTAGCATTAGATTCATGTTTTTATCTTAGGTTTTCACTCTAGAATCATGGAGGAACCTTTGGAGAGAATTTAGGAGGGTTTAGGAACTGTTTTAAATGAGAAAAATGAGTGAAAAAGATTTAGAATTGACTTAAATACAAGCTGGAGTTTTACACCGACTTCGTGGTCCCATGGGAGCGGCTTGCGCAGTCTCACAAAAATGCAAATATATGTCTACTCTGATATCGTATCGACAAACGATTAAATGTGTTAGAAACTAGACTCGTAGATCTTCATTTTGGTAGGTATATCACCCCATAATTCCAAGTATATTGGGAAAAAAGCTCAGCTACATTTGACTTAATTTTCAGCGCATTTATGAATGTAACTTGTGATTATCTTTGCCAACTTTTGTTCCACAAATCGCTTGACTTCAAAACATAACACACGACTATCATAAGACTAAAATAACCTCCTTATAATTTTAAGCACCCTAGTTTACCCCAAAAATACTTGTTATAACATTCCCAACTTGTCGACTTTCGACGAACCTTATTTTCTTTAATTCGTTTAGCTTTTAAGCCTTCCAACCCTCTTGGTACTTATAGTGCATGATATTAAATATTTTTAACCTCCAAGTTAACATGATTACCTTACTTTATGTACTTTTCAAGATGATCTCATTTCTACGCTTACATCAATTGATTTACGACGTACTCTCACGTATGAAAACATGGGGTGTAGCATGAACCTTTTTTACGCATGTCGCATACAACGTGAAAGGGTTCGGTCTAAGGATAGTATTGATTACTCTTTCTGGAGAAATCCTAAAGCAGGCCATAGGAAATGTTCCTTTAACTAATAATAAAGCCGAGTGTGAGGCTATGATAGCAAGACTTAAATTAGCCTGGGGACTAGGCCCCGAGGTAATCGACGTAAAGTGTGATTCCCAACTGGTGGTAATGAAATATGTGGAATTTTTATGTTAAAGAAGAGTGTATGCAGAAGTACAAGTTTTGCTTTCTCGGTTCAAGGAGGGCACAATAGTTCATATCATGAGAGAGGAAAACGTGGAAGGCGATGCGCTACCTAGCTTGGGTTTATCAACGGAGTTAAAAGGCACTGATTTTGGTTTAGTTGTGAAGTTGCTACATTCAGTACTAGATGTGTATGGCTATTTTGAAGATAATTCGAAAACTCAGTATGGGATTGGAGAAATGAATTTATTGATTACTTAAGACATGGCAAATTGCCTGCTGATTCTCAGAACGAGGCTATGTGGTATTGTCTTGTTGATGCATAACTTTATCGGATATCTTTTCAGGGTATGTTAGCTTGAGGCTTAGGTCCCGCAAAAGCTGATTAGGTAATGATAGAAGTTCATGAAGGAGTTTGCGGTAATCATACCGGAGCGATATCTTTCCACTCAAAGGTTGAAAACTGGAAGCTAGAATTCCCAGTTATAAAATCGACCGGATGCGAAGATTTTCGAATTTTATTAATAAAAAGCATGGATTCAAAAGATATTTTTGACTAATTTAAAAATCCCGAGAAGCTAAGGAAAAAATATCTTACAAATTATAATTTTTGGTGGAAAAGTATGTCAATCAATGTTTTGTTTTGTTTAGTGAAAAAATGATTAAATTAACTATACATTAAACCTCCATTTGAAATTTAAAAAAATATTATAATGTAAATATCATTAGAACATGTATCAGTTAAAATGAGAAAAATGAAAAAGAATTATCATTTTGGGTGTGTTTGGTACGAAAGAAAATATTTTCCTAGAAAATATTTTCCTGGAAAATGAGTGATTTTATCACTTATTTTCCCTTGTTTGGTTGGTGAGTCAAAAACTTTTTCCGGAAAATAGTTTCAGTGTTTGGTTAGAGAGTATAAAATATTTTTAGAAAAATAATTTTTTATGCTACTATCCTCAACCCACCTTTCCCAAAATCCCCATGTTTCATGTACTCCTCCTATCTCCCCCCCCCCCCCCCCTTCCCGAACTCTATTTTCTTCAATAATTTAATTACTCTTTTCAAAATTCACATAAAATCAAAGGAACTGATGTGCTACTTTACTTTTTCACACAAGAACAATGTTGAAATTTGAATTCAATAACTAAAAAGCAAATACTTTATTTTATTGAAAAAAGTATCATTTCTACAATATGAAAAGAAATTACTCATTTTGTTAAATGAAAGAAAATACTTTTTCTACATCATGAAAAGAAAATACTCAGTTTTTTGAAATGAAAGAAAATATATTTTCTACATTATAAAAAGAAAATACTCTATTTTTTAAATAAAAAAAGTATTTTTTTTCTATTTCAGAAAAAAAAAAAACTTAGTTTGCTGAAATGAAAGAAAATATTTTTTCCACATCATGAAAAAAGTACTTGTTTGTTGAAATGTAAGAAAATACTTCTCCACATTTTGAAAGAAAGTACTCATTATTGAAAAAATACTTTTTCTATTTCAGAAAAAGAAAATACTTAGTTTGTTGAAATAAAAGAAATTTGTTTTCTACATCATGAAAAGAAATTACTCATTTTATTTAAATGAAAGATTTTTTTTCTATATCATGAAAAGAAAGTACTCATTTTGTTAAAATGAAAGAAAATACCTTTTTATATCATAAAAAGTATTCGTTTTACTGAAATGAAAGAGGTAGGTGGGTGTGGTGGGGGAGTAAAGGGTTGGGGTTGTCACGACCCAAACCGATGGGCCGGCGATGGACACCCGGTACCTTACTCAATCGAGCACCAATGTAATGTATCTTTCGTACAATAACATGAGGGAATACAAACTTATACATATAACATAGTGGCCTATAAGACCAAAATGATCACTCGTACACTGAACATAGGCCGACAAGGCCATACAATCTTTCACGTACATGACATATGTCTACAAGCCTCTAAGAGTACATACATGTCATAAAGATCGGGACAGAGCCCCGCCATACTAATCAATACAAGTTCTAATCATACTGACCAAATAAGCAACTCCAGAGCAAATGGAGCGCACCAACACCTTCCACTGAGCTGATAGCCTACTTGGAGGACTCTCATCCTATCTATCAGGACCTGCGGGCATGAAACGCATCGTCCCCAGGCAAAAGGGACGTCAGTATAAATAATGTACTAAGTATGTAAGGAATGAATATCAGTAAACAATAGACATGAGAGTAACATGGAGTAAAAGAATCAACATGTAAGTCTGAATAACTTTGTGAATTATTAATATTTATAATGTCATGCATATGCGTATAAATGTCATACCATGCATAGGTATATGCGTTTATAACCAGGTGGTGGTGCATATATAACGCCGTAACCTTTTCCCATATCCCATATACATATACGTGTATATAACGCCATCTGGTCATGGGTCAATGTACATGTATAAATGAATGCAATGCATGAGAAGTACGTCAATAAAATCTCTCGGAACGTCATAAGACCATTATGTCTTTGATTAATATCGTGAAGTAAACTTTATCAACTTACGTATTTTCTGAGACCCATGAACAGATGATAGAATAATAGGACACATGGGGAATCAAGAACATATGCATCTCTAGTATTTCTATGAATATAGTCATTTATAGAAGTTGTGCATTTGCTCGTTTCGTTTATATCGTATGGATCATGCCAAAAATAAAGAAGGGATAGCCTTAACATAGCTGAGCCGATTCTCTTGGCAATCCCTCTAACATACGTCAATTGCGACAAAACACATAACGGCGGATCGAAATAGGGGAGAATCCATATGATATTCTTGAGAAAGATTGTATCGTACTCTCTTAAAATTGCAAAATTCCGTTGCTATTATTCTAAGAAGTCTCGTATTAATCTCTTGCTGAAGCTATTTACATTGATATGAAGATAGATATATCTTTCTTTTGTGAATTTTATCATAATCTCATATGACTTTTGTTGAATTTGAGAAGTCTTTCATGGCTTTTGTTGAAGTTGAACGTTGTCATTCCATATCTTTGTGAATTTGAAAGTCTTTTACCTTGGTGGGTGTGGGTCCCACTAGGTGATGACTTAGCCAAGAGCTCCTCCAAAATGTGTCACCTTGTTTTGTGCAAGGCCTATTTGGGCTGCCACGTTGGGGTTGGGGGGGGGGGAGGGGGAGGGGATTAAACTTATCCAAAAGTTCACCCCTTTCCTTAATCAACTTGTTAATTCCCCACTAATCCTATAATTGTCACGACCCCAAACCCCAGTCGTGATGGCGCCCAACACACTGCTAGGCAAGCCCGACCAACTATCAATCTCAACCCATTTTCTTATAAAAATCCATTATGAGCTAACACAGCTTAATTACCAAATTTAACATGATAAAGGTCTGAAACAGTAAGTTAAATATGCGGAAGTCACAAGATAATACTACTACATAGCCCACACTCATCTGGTGTCACAAGTCTCGAGCCTCTAATACAAGTTCAACAGCCTACTACATAAACAGTCTAGGAAATGCGGATAACAATAGAATAGAAGGGAGAAATTAGGGCTGTGGACGCCATGCAGCTACCTCGATATCCCCGGATAATGCTGATCGACTAAAAAACTCTCACTCAGCCTCTGGAACACCTGGATCTGCACGCAACGTGCAGGGAGTAATGTGAGTACTCCGACCCAGTGAGTAATAAGCATAAATAACGACTGAGAATAAGAAAACACGTATACACAGGGTAATCTATAATGAAACAGTTAAATAAACAATTTGTAAGCAGTAAACCAATGAAAAGCAGGATGAGATACATTTACAACAAATAAGCAGATAAGGGACAAACAGTTAATCAGAAGTAAACACATAGAACAGTAGCAGCCCCTCGGGCTCACTCTCAGAATAACATCAGCCCCTCGGGCTCACTCTCAGATCTCAATGGGTGCTCGTGCTCACTGGGGGTGTGCAGACTCCGGAGGGGCCCCTTACGGCCCAAGAGCTATATCAAGCCATCTCGTGGCGTCAAATCCAGGCCCTCGGCCTCATATCGGTATCAGTGTACCCTCACATTTGGCCCTCGGACATACTCAGTCAAAAATCACATAAGCCCCTCGGGCTTTGGTAAAACAGTAGTTCTCAGCCCAATACACAATTTAAAATATCATTTAAGTTTCCAAAACCAAGTAAAAGTGGCTGAGTTGTAAAACAGTGGAAAACTGTACGACTGAGTTTAAGTAATAAGTCAACACGGTAAGGAAATAGTGATAAAAATCCCCGAAGAGTTCAAATGGTTGGCACGAAGCCCAACTATGACAATCAGTCCAAATCATGATGATAACAAATAAGTTTCAGTCAAATACGCGGTAAAAGCATCAATCGGGACAGACCAAGTCTCAATCCCCAATAGTAAATGACCCACGCTCGTCGTCAAGCGCATGTCTCACCTGAATATAGCACTACAATGTGAAATCCGGGGTTTCAAACCCTCAGGACATTATTTACAATCATTACTCACCTCGAACCAGCTAAACCTCTAGCTCACGACGCCTTTGCCCCTCGAATCGGCCTCCACGCGCGTCGAATCTAACCAAAATCAGAATGAATATGTCACAATATGCTAAATAAACAAAGCCCAAGCGAAAACAATCGAAAAATATCAAAAATTCCGAAATTAGCAAAACCCGAGCCCCAGGCCCACTTCTCGAAACTCAGAAATTTTTACATCAACGGGTTCCTCATCATCCCACGAGTTCATACATATCAAAAGTTCTCAAATCCGACCCCAATTGGTCCTCCATATCCTCAATCAAAGATTCAAAAATCCCAAGCCCTAGTTCTTCCATTTTAGCTTAAGTTCCATGAATTTCTAGGTTAATTTCACAATAGAATCACGTTTTAGGTTCAAGAATCTTACCTCCAATCAATCCTCCTTGAATCCCTCCTTAATCACCTTCAAAAAGCTCTCAGAATGCTCAGCTATGGAGGAAAAATGACTCACAATCGCAGATGAAATAACTTATAAACTTTCTGCCCAGTTCTGGTTTCCCTTCATCGCGATCGCGGCCCAAGCCTTGCGATCGCGAAGAGAAAATTTCCAAGTCCTCAAAAATACCCTACACGAATGCGACCAACACCCTACGAACGCGATGCTTCAGACTCACATACCTACGCGAACGTGATGCCCCCCACGCGAACGCGAAGACCAACTTCCGCTGCACCTCAATTCCTTATACGCGAATGCGAGCCTCCTCATGCGAACGCAAAGCAAGAACTCCTAACCTTCCGCGAACGTGAGACCTCGAACGTGAACGCGAAGGTCTAAATCCTGGCCTTCCAATTTTCTTCTACGGGATCGCAATGTACCCCATGCGATCGCGAAGGCTTAAATGCCTGCAACACCAGAATTGAAAATCTGCAACTTTTAAACTTAGAAAATGGTCCGATTGACCATCCGAAACTCACCCGAGGCCCCCGGGACCTCAACCAAAAGCACCAACACATCCTAAAACCTCATTCAAACTTGTTCCAATCATCAAAACACCTCAAACAACATCAAATCCACCAAAACTCATCGAATTCAATCCTAAGTTTTCTAAAAACTTCCGAAACACGCTTTTGATAAAAAACCCAACCAAACCACGTTCGAATGACCTGAAATTTTGCACACACATTCTAAATGACATAAGCTACTTAAACTCTCGGAATTCCATTCCGACCCCCAGATCAAAATCTCACCTACCAACCAAAAACCGCCAAAATACTAACTTCGCCAATTCAAGCCTAATTCTACACCGGACCTCCAAAATCAATTCTGATCACACTCCTAAGTCATAAATCACCTCTCAAAGCTGGCCGAACCATCGGAACTCACATCCGAGCCCTCTAACACATAAGTCAACATTCGGTTGACTTTTCCAAACTAAACCTTCCTAAAAGAGACTAAGTGTCTCATTTCTTGCCAAATCCACTCCGAACACAACCTAACCAACTCAATCACATAAAACACGGATAACGAAACATAAGGAAGCAGAAATAGGGGGAAACAGAGTGGTAACTCATGAGACGACTGGCCAGATCGTCACATCCTCCCCAACTTAAAAAAACGTTCGTCCTCGAACGAGTCAAGAAACATACCCGAAGCCTCAAATAGGTGAGGATATCTGCTCCGCATCTCCCGCTCGGTCTCCCAGGTAGCCTCCTCCACGGGCCGACCTCTCCACTACACTTTCACTGAAGCTATATCCTTTGATCTCAACTTTCAAACCTAACGACCCAAAATAGACACTGGATCCACATCATAGGTCAAATCACCATCTAACTGAACTGTGCTGAAATCTAAAACATGAGACGGATCCCCAACATAATTCCGGAGCATAGAAACATGAAATACCGGATGCACACTCAACAAGCTGGGTGGCAAAGCAAGCATGTAAGCCACCTCCCCAATCCTGCGAAGCACCTCAAAAGGCCCAATGAACCGCAGAGTCAACTTCCCTTTCTTCCCAAATCTCATAACACCCTTCATGGGCGAAACCTTCAGCAAGACCTTCTCACCAACCATGTAGGACACATCTCGAACCTTTCGGTCCGCATAACTCTTCTATCGCGACTGAGTTGTACGAAGTCTCTCCTGAATCACCTTCACCTTCTCTAAGGCATCCTGAACCAAATATGTCCCTAATAGCCTCGCCTCGCCGGGCTCGAACCAACCAACTAGAGATCTACACCGCCTCCCATACAAAGCCTCATACGGTGCCATCTGAATGTTGGACTGATAGCTATTGTTGTAGGCAAACTCTGCAAGTGGTAGAAACTCATCCCATGAACCTCCAAAATCAATAACACAAGCACGCAACATGTCCTCCAATATTTGAATGGTACGCTCGGACTGCCCGTCCGTCTGAGGGTAAAATGATGTGCTCAACTCCACCTGAGTACCCAACTCTCGCTAAAAAAACTTCCAAAACTAGGAAGTAAACTGAGTGCCTCTATCTGAGATGATGGAAACTGGAACACCATGCAACCGAACAATCTATCGGATAAAGATCCCTGCCAGCCGCTCAGAAGAATAGGTAGTATACACAGGAATAAAGTGCGCGGACTTGGTCAGCCGATCCACAATCACCCAAATAACATCGAACTTCTTCAAAGTCCGAGGAAGGCCACTCACAAAATCCATAGTGACTCTCTCCCATTTCCACTCGGGAATAACCATCTGCTGAAGCAAGCCACCCGGTCTCTGATGCTCATATTTTACCTGCTGACACTTGAGACACCGAGCTACAAATCCCATAATATCCTTCTTCATTCTTCTCCACCAATAGTGCTGTCTCAAATCCTGATACATCTTCTCGGCACCCGGATGAATGGAATACCGCGAGCTGTGGGCCTCCTCCAGAATCAACTCTCTAAGCCCATCCACATTGGGCACATAAATCCGGCCATGCATCCTTAACACCCCATCATCACTGATGGTCACATCCCTGGCATCATCATGCTGAACCCTGTCTCTAAGGACAAGCAAATGCGGATCATCATACTGGCGCTCTCTGATGCGATCATATAAAGAAGACCGAGAAACCACACAAGCCAATACCTGACTGGGCTCCGAAATATCTAACCTCACAAACCGATTGGCTAAGGCCTGAACAACAACTGCAAGGGGTCTCTCCCCAACTGGAATATATGCCAAAATCCCCATACTCACTGCCTTCCGGCTCAAAGCATCGGCGACTACATTGGCCTTTCCCGGATGGTACAATATAGTGATATCATAATCCTTAAGTAACTCCAACCATCTCCGCTGCCTCAAATTAAGATCCTTTTGCTTGAACAAATGTTGAAGACTGCGATGATCGGTGAACACCTCACAAGATATGCCGTACGAGTAATGCCTCCAAATCTTGAATGCATGAACTATGGCAGCTAACTCTAAATCATGAACGGGGTAGTTCTTCTCATAGGGCTTCAACTGACGAGAAGCATAAGCAATAACTCTACCCTCTTGCATCAATACACAACCAATCCCGACTCTCGAAGCATCACAATACACGGTATAAGAACTTGAAGCTGATGGCAAAACCAATACTGGAGCTGTGGTCAAAGCTGTCTTGAGCTTTTGAAAGCGCTCCTCACACTCGTACGACCATACAAATGAAGCACCCTTCTGAGTCAACTTGGTCAAGGGCGATGCAATAGATGAAAATCCTTGAACAAACCGGCGATAATAACCCGCCAAACCAAGGAAGCTACGAATCTCTATGGCTGAGGACGGTCTAGGCCAACTCTGAACCGCCTCTATCTTCTTCGGATCAACTTTAATACCCTCGCTGGACACCACGTGGCCCGAGAAAGCCACTGAACTGATCCAGAACTCACATTTGGAGAACTTTGAATAAAGCTTCTCCTCCCTCAATCTATGCAACACAACTCTCAAATGCTCCGCGTGCTCCTCCTGACTACGCGAGTATAACGAGTCAAGATAAGGCCGAAACACACTGTTCATCAGATGCATAAATGTTGTTGGGGCGTTGGTCAGCCCGAAAGACATGACAAGAAACTCATAATGACCATATCTGGTCCTGAAGGCAGTCTTAAGAATATCTGAATCCCTGATCTTCAACTGGTGATATCCCTAACGGAGATCAATCTTAGAGAACACTTTTGCTCCCTAAAGCTGGTCGAATAAATCATCAATGCGAGGTTGAGGATACTTGTTCTTCACTGTTACCTTGTTCAATTGTCTGTAATCAATGCATATTCTCATTGTGCCATCCTTCTTCTTCACAAACAGAATCGGCGCACCCCAAGGTGATACACTAGGCCGAATGAACCCCTTATCTAGGAGCTCCTAAAGCTGCTCTTTCAATTCTTTCAACTCCGCTGGTACCATACGATATGGCGGAATAGATATAGGCTGAGTGCCCGGCACCAGTTCAATACCAAAATCAATATCCCTGTCCGGTGGCATGCCCGGCAGGTCTGCAGGAAACACATCGGGAAAATCGCGCACAACTGGGACAGAATAATACTAGGAGTCTCAACTCCGACATCCCTCACAAACGCCAAATATGAAAGACAACCCTTCCCAACCATACGCTGGGCCTTCAAGAAAGAAATAACTCTACTAGGAACATAATCAGTCACACCACGCCACTCGATCCGCAGTACACCCGGCATAGCCAAAGTGACTGTCTTAGCATGACAGTCCAAAATAGCATGACACGGAGATAACCAGTCCATGCCTAACATAACATCAAAATCCAACATGCTCAATAGCAATAGATCCACTCGAGTCTCCAGACCCCCAATAGTCACCACACATGACCGGTACACACGGTCTACAATAATAGTATTGCCCACCGGGGTAGATACATGAACAGGTAAAGCAAGGAACTCCGGGGGCTTACCCAAATAATGAGAAAAGTACGAAGACACATAAGAAAAGGTGGAACCGAGATCAAATAATATAGAGGCATCTCTGTGGCAGACTGAAATAATACCTGTAATGACAGCATCTGAAGCAATAGCATCTGTCCTGCCTGGAATAGCGTAGAAATGAGCCTGGCCACCGCCTGACAGACCTCCCCCTCTGGGGAGGCCCCTGGCTTCCTGACCTCCACCCCTAGCTGGTTGGGCGGGTGGTGAAGTAATTGGAGCAGAAGTCGAGGGCTGACCCCTCTACTGGGATGAGCTAGCAACACGACGAGGGCACTGCCTCCACATATGCCTGAACTCTCCATACTCAAAACAACTCCCAGGTACTGGAGAAGGGGACTGAAGGGAACCCCTCACACCGGAGTGACTAGCAGATGCACTCGGCGCAGAAGAACCCTGGGCTGATGGGGCACAAGATGAACTCTAAGCTGGGAAGGCGCTGAGTGATGACTGGCCCTGCTAAGACCCATGATAACCACGACCTGAAGATGCCCCGTGATACTCTGGACGAGGTGATTGAGCCGGCCTGAATGAACGGCCTCTACCCTGCTGGAACTGGACCCTCGAAGGAGCACCACTGAAACTGCCCGATCCTCAAGGCCTCTTGGCCTCCCTCTCCTCTCGCTCCTGATGGCGAACCATCTCAATCTCACGAGCGATATCAACCACCTCCTCGAACGTAGCACCCATCACTCTCTCTCTAGTCATAAGGATACGGAGATGATAATTAAGGCCATCAACAAATCTCCTGATCCTCTCACGATCTATCGGAACCATCCAGATGGCATGACGATCCAACTCAGAAAACCTCCTCTCATTCTAGGACACAGTCATATCCCTCTGTCGCAACAACTCGAACTGCCTACTCAGCTCCTCTCTGCGGGACTGCGGCACATACTTCTTCAAGAAAGAGCGGAGAACTGCAGCCAAGAAAGGGGTGCTGCACCGACAGGCCTACGCCTCTCAAAGTCCTCCCACCAAGTGAAGGTAGCCCCCGAGAACTGAAAGGTGGTAAATGCCACGCCACTAGACTCAAGAATCCCTGTTGTATGGAGCATCCGCTGACACTTATCTAGAAAACCCTAGGCATCCTCGCCCTCAGCACCACTGAATGACGGAGGCTGGAGTCTACCAAACCTCTCAAGACATCATCCGGCATAACTGGTACCATGAACTCCTGAGCTGGTGTAACCGACTGGGCTGGAGGTGCCCCCGACGTCGGTAGTCCCTGCACTACCTGCTTAGGTGTGCGAGCAGCGGGGGTCTGATTGCCTCCCCCGGCCTGTGAAGTAGCTGCTGCTGTAGTGACAGAAACTAACTGAGCCAGGCCAGTGCAAACTAATAAGATCTGTGCTAAGGCCTCCTGAAGACCCGGAATCACGATTGGCACAGCTGGTGCCTGAACTAGTGCTGCTGGAGCGTCCATAGCTGGAGCCTGATCCTGAGCTGGGGCAGCTGGTGGATCAACAGGTGCTGCCCTCGATGCTCTTCCTCTGCCACGACCACGACCGCGTCCACGGCCTCTAGTGGCCTCAGCTGGTGGCACTGGTGGTTGTCCACCTCGTCCGTTAGCGCGAGTCCTCACCATTTGTGAGAGAATAGAATAACAGAAGTTTATTACTCGGATCAACAAGTTCGCACGACAAGAATTTCAAGAATATGAAGTTTTTCCTAAAGGTTCTGCAACCTCTCAAGGATAAATACAGACGTCTCCGTACCGATCCAAGAGACTCAACTAAACCGGCTCATGACTTGCGAGACCTATGTAACCTAGGCTCTGAGACCAACTTATCATGACCCCAAACCCCGATCGTAATGACGCCCAACACACTGCTAGGCAAGCCCGACCAACTATCAATCTCATCCCATTTTCTTATAAAAATCCATTATCAGCTAACACAGCTTAATTACCAAATTTAACGTAATAAAGGTCTGAAACAGTAAGTTAAATATGCGGAAGTCACAAGATAATACTACTACATAGCCCACACCGATCTGGTGTCACAAGTCTCGAGCCTCTAATACAAGTTCAACATCCTACTACATAAACAGTCTAGGAAATGCGGATAACAATAGAATAGAAGGGAGAAATCAGGGCTGCGGACGCCATGCACGCAAGGTGCAGGGAGTAATGTGAGTACTCCAACCCAGTGAGTAATAAGCGTAAATAACGACCGAGAATAAGAAAACACGTATACACAGGGTAATCTATAATGAAATAGTAAAATAAACATTTTGTAAGCAGTAAACCAATGAAAAGCAGAATGAGATACATTTACAACAAATAAGCAGATAAGGGACAAACAGTTAAACAGAAGTAAACACATAGAACAGTACCAGCCCCTCGGGCTCACTCTCAGAACAACATCAGCCCCTCGGGCTCACTCTCATATCTCAATGGGTACCCGCGCTCACTGGGGGTGTACAGACTCCGGAGGGACCCCTTATGGCCCAAGCGCTATATCAAGCCATCTCGTGGCATCAAATCCAGGCACTCGACCTCATATCAGTATCAGTGTATCCTCACATTTTGCCCTCGACCATACTCAGTCCAAAATCACATAAGCCCCTCGGGCTTTGGTAAAACAGTAGTTCTCAGCCCAATACACCATTTAAAATATCATTTAAGTTTCCAAAACCAAGTAAAAGTGGCTGAGCTGTAAAACAACTGTACGACTGAGTTTAAGTAATAAGTCAACACGGTGAGGAAATAGTGATAAAAATCCCCGAAGGGTTCAAATGGTTGGCACGAAGCCCAAATATGACAATCAGTCCAAATCATGATGATAACAAATAAGTTTCAGTCAAATACGCGGTAAAACCATCAATTGGGACGGACCAAGTCTCAATCCCCAATAGTAAACGACCCACGCTCGTCGCCAAGCGCGTGTCTCACCTCAATATAGAACTACAATGTGAAATCCGGTGTTTCAAACCCTCAGGACATCATTTACAATCATTACTCACCTTGAACCGGCTAAACCTCTAGCTCGCAACGCCTTTGCCCCTCGAATCGGCCTCCACGTGCGTCGAATCTAACCAAAATCAGAACGAATACTTCATAATATGCTAAGGGAACAAAGCCCAAGCGAAAACAATCGAAAAATATCAAAAATCCCGAAATTAGCAAAACCCGAGCCCCGGGCCCACTTCTCGAAACTCAAAAATTTTCACATCAACGGGTTCCTCATCCTCCCACGAGTTCATACATATCAAAATTTCTCAAATCCGACCCCAATTGGTCCTCCAAATCCCCAATCAAAGATTCAAAAATCCCAAGCCCTAGTTCTTCCATTTTAGCTTAAGTTCCATGAATTTCTAGGTTAATTTCACAATAGAATCACGTTTTAGGTTCAAGAATCTTACCTCCAATCAATCCTCCTTGAATCCCTCCTTAATCACCTTCAAAAAGCTCTCAGAATGCTCAGCTATGGAGGAAAAATGACTCACAATCGCAGATGAAATAACTTATAAACTTTCTGCCCAGTTCTGGTTTCCCTTCATCGCGATCGTGGCCCAAGCCTTGCGATCGCGAAGAGCAAATTTCCAAGTCCTCAAAAATACCCTACGCGAACGCGACCAGCACCCTGCGAATGAGATTCTTCAGACTCACATACCTACGTGAACGCGATGCCCCACACGCGAACGCGAAGACCAACTTCCACTGGACCTCAATTCCTTATACGCGAATGCGGGCCTCCTCATGTGAACGCGAAGCAAGAACTCCTAACCTTCCACGAATGCGAGACCTCTAACGTGAAAGCGAAGGTCTAAATCCTGGCCTTCCAATTTCTTTCTACGCGATCGCGATGTACCCCACGCGATCACGAAGGCTTAAATGCATGCAACACCAGGACTGAAAATCTACAACTTTTAAACTTAGAAAATGGTCTGATTGACCATCCGAAACTCACCCGAGGCCCCGGGGACCTCAGCCAAAAGCACCAACACATCCTAAAACCTCATTCAAACGTGTTCCAATCATCAAAACACCTCAAACAACACCAAATCCACCAAAACTCATCGAATTCAAAGCTAAGTTTTCTAAAAACATATGAAACACGCTTTTGATCAAAAACCCAACCAAACCACATTCGAATGACCTGAAATTTTGCACACACATCCCAAATGAAGCTGCTGCTACTCTCGAAATTCCATTCCGACCCCCGGATCAAAATCTCACCTACCAACCGGAAATCGCCAAAATACTAACTTCGCCAATTCAAGCCTAATTCTACACCGGACCTCCAAAATCAATTACGATCACACTCATAAGTCATAAATCACCTCCCGAAGCTGGCCGAACTAGGTTTGTTGATTCGGATCGGATATTCAAAATCCGAACCGATCCATTCAATTTCGGATGTCGTATTTTGGATTGTGTTTTTTAAAATTTTGGATTTCGGATCGGATTCGGATTGGTATATTTTAATCCGATCCGATACGAAGTCCGAAATTATTAGAGCATGTATAAATACTACACTTTAATTTCGGATAGTCAGTACTTCCTTTACATCAACCTCCAAGTTATTACCTTTACAATTGCTAGTTTAGCTATATTGGCACCATAGTACTCTCATAATTGCATAAACATGATTTTTTCTTAATGTATTGCCTTTTTTACAAAGAAAATATACAAATTAGTTCAACTTTGAGGCATAATAATACGATCCGAAATCCGATCCGATCCAAACTTTAAAATCTGATCCAATCCGATATAAGTCGGATCGGATTTGGATTGCATTTTCTAGGATCCGAAATCCAAAATTCAAATCCAAAATGTGCTAAATCCGATCCGATCCGATCCGTGCACAGCCCTAGGCCGAACCATCGGAACTCACATCCGAGCCCTCTAACACATAAGTCAACATCCGGTTGACTTTTCCAAACTAAACCTTCCTAGAAGAGACTAAGTGTCTCATTTCTTACCAAATCCACTACGAACACAACCTAACCAACTCGATCACATAAAACACGGATAACGAAGCACAAGGAAGCAGAAATGGGAGGAAACGGAGTGGTAACTCATGAAACGATTGGCCGGCTCGTCACAATAATTAATCAATTATTCACATAATTAAGAATTATCTCAAATTACTTAAAATACTACTTACTTTTAACACACCTTATACACCTTACTATCATGGGCATGTGGCACCTTGTGTGGCACTAGTCCATAAATATGACGTATTATAGCCTGGACTGTATTTTATCTCAAAATATCAAACTTTGGTGAAACTCATTTTCTTTGATTTGCTTACCCTCTTATCTTCACGAATTTACTTATCTCTTGTTTGAAATAGCATAATATTTATAACCTCAAAAATAATCTCATTCCCGAGCTTACATCGATTAACTTATGATGAAACTTTAACATACAAAAATGCAGGATGTAACATCTCATTTCCGAGCTTTCATCAATTTAATTATGGGATACTTTCACATACGAAAACATGGGGTGTAACATCATTACCCCCTTTGGAACATTCAATCTCGAATGTTGACTGATGCACTTATCAGTCTCATAACTCATAACTCTTGTGAATACTTTAATACTATCATTGCCATCTAGGAAAATGTTGTGTGAATAAATCTAAAGGCCAGGGCATTCCCCCTCTAGGCCTCTTTCTCACACTACAACTTGTGGTCGAAATCTTTCCAATCTCGTAACTGTTACTACCTTCTATCATGCAGCCTGTACGACTTTGACCTTATAAGTGCGCCTATGCGACTCTTCTTCCCTTTTTCCTCCATCTTTTAGCCAATCTCTAGGCCCCACTTTGTAAACATATACAGAGCTTGATGTCCCTCTAGGCATCTATAGGTTTCGCTCGGTATTTTGTGGAACTTACAAATATTGTTATTCCTTATTTCATTGACTCAGTTATCTATCCGTATGACTTTACTACATCTAGGTAGGTCATACTATACCATAGCTCTTACTTCTATTTATCACTACTAAGGGTCTACTACCAAAGTCCAGGTTACTCTCGTTGCTTATCCTATATGTATAAATCTAAGTCCTTTAATGCTTCATCATTACTGTTCATATTAAGAATGATGGCCTAATCTCATCTTATACCTTATAATTTTTATCCATCCATTGTTGATTCACCTAAATGTTGATATATAATTTACCAATGATAACTTGACCTCTTATGTAACGTTGCCGCTAGGGCTCACGCCTCATCGGGGAACATCTGGAGTAATTTCCACAACCGTATTTTATAGCATCCCAATATCATTCACCTTACGTGGGTACTTTAATCCCGTACAATTCATGAAATCTCTTTTTTCCTCAAATAATTACTCAATCGAAGGCCCAAATGTCATCCTTTATCTGTCACAATTACACCCTCATTCTACTACCAGGGCAGCATTCCATTTCTTCTAAATTGTACTAGTCTTAGAATCCTTTGGGTTCATTCAGGCTTTCCTAAGCTTTCTATAACTTATAGAAACCACCAGCTCTTTTGCTTTCATGGGCTTAATCCCAATGAGTTATCCATTTTCCTCACCTTCTCACTTGCCTTTTCTTATCCTTACTCATGTATTCCTAAAACCTTGTCGCTCTACCTGTTTTAGCTTGCGACCTACACATACCCATTTATACTACTCGCAACCTTCCTTCAACTGCTTGCAACATAGATTTCCTTGTGTTATTCTGGAACATCAAGCGAGACATCACATCATCTCTAACTCTTCTTTTATTCTCTTAACTAGACCTCTCGATACCTAGAAATCATAGGCTAGAAGATATGCCACTGGCGACGCTGCTATCATTCCTCGATATTAAATCTCTGCGCTTCTAGCCTTCTATTCGAAGTATGGACTATTCACAACCTTCTACATTTGAGTATCTCGTACGTTTTTCACCTTTACCTTACTTACCTTAAAGTCTCGCATCACATCTTTTATCTCTTTCATGACCTCCCTTCCACATAGGTATAATTCACATCCACAACTTTGAACTTCTATTATAATACTTGCACCTCTTTACATGATTCGGTGAGAGCTTCATACTGACTTCTTATGAGGCCGGTACTCTTCTAACTGGCTTTATCATAGAGCCGCTATAAAATATGGCTACTATATTGTCTCTCTTGTACCTCTCACTTTAAGAGTGATTTTGCAATGTTCTTAATCACGATGTCCATAATTTTCTGGGTCCAATAATCAAACTCCTGACTTACTTAGCTAATGTAACTCTTTAGTTTCCTCTTCCTTCTGATCAACCTTTATGTAGGCTTAAGATATCTTCTGATCTTCGGCTCATGGTATTAGTTATGACTTTAGCTTTTCATGGGAGCTATAAAATATCCATGATACAATCTTTTAATGGTTCAATCCTTTGTCTATGACCTGGACTTAGTTCTTTCTTTTAACTTATGCAGAGTCTTTTACGACTGTATGATTGTCAACATATATACTGCGTGGATAATACTCCGAAATCTTAAGTGCATTCGTAACATAACTAACTTTGGATCATTGATCGAATAATTCCTTTCGTTCCTTCTCTGCTTTCTTCAAACGTAATCAATTGCTTTTCCTGGTCTTTCTGCCCCTTGTTGTGTGCATACTTAGCTTATCTTAGTTTCCACGCATGCCGGAATTTTCGTGCAACTCATATCATCTCGAATATTATTTTTTACTTCCCGTTCATTAGCCACGACATGTGTCACTTTCTTATGGAGTGCATACAACATTGTAGTGACACTATTTTTACATGAAAATTTCTTCTTCAAGTTACTATGATTAGGTTGAAGCCTTCTTCCTTATTTCCTCAGCTAGTCTTTCATTATAATACTTAGGGAGGATCCCTAATTCTTGCAAGGCTGTGAGCTTATTATTTTGTTTACCCGACAGAATTTTTGATGTTCTTTCTTACTTGTAGTTATCCTTACTTACTTACCTCTATGCCCTTCTGCTTGTAGGGTTGCTTCTGAACTTAAATTTTGACTATTTCCCAATGGCACTCTCTTTTATTTTCTTAACGCTTATACGACACCTTTAACTACCCCAACACCTATCTGAATATTTCTCAAGGATCACGATGTCATATCTGCGAGACTGAATTCCCATGTTGGGGTTCACTATGTTTATCTTGTACAATCTGTTGATTTGTCTGTATCCTCTTGTCTAGCCATAACTAGGCTATTCCTGAATCAACTAATAACTACTCGTTGGCCCATTCTCATATAAATATTCCACGTAATCTTTATTGGGTTATTCCTTTTGTTTTAACTTACCTATCGCACTGGCTCCTTATTTATCGAAAACATCCCGGGACGGAACCCTTACTTACTCTCCTTTACATCGTGCTTGCATAATGTTCTGGAATTGTAGCGTATCTGTAGGATTTGAATAAGTGCAATATCGTCTCTTTCTCATTTTATCGCATTCTTCCTTTACCATTCCATAGTTACTATTGACACCCAATTTTTCCCTATATATTTTCAATATGCAAAATAATTTCAAAATAGCATATATATGCATATATAAGTATGTCCAAGCATTTTATTATTTTTCCCATAATTGTTTAAGGTTTTTAAACTGATTTATTTCCCCTTTTCATCCATAAAATCCTAATAATTATGTCCAAAATTATTATTTTTGATGATTCATTTATTGGATTCTTATATTTATGCCAAAATATGGATAAGTTAATTTTTACATATTTGTACAATTTCATTTAGTATTTTTTAAAGCTAATTGCACATAATTGCAATATTGGCCATTTTTAGGTTTAAATTTGTCTCATGTTTATAAAATGGGATCCTATATTTTTAAATTGTTTGTTATATATTATAAATCATTTTATTGCTTTCAATTTGTTTTTAGAAATTTATTTACTATTTTTTATAAATTAAAAGGGAAAAGTGGCTATTTAAATTTTAGCCCAAATTGGGTTTCAATTATAACCCAAATCAGGCCCTAATTTCCTCAGCCCAATTTCAGTTTTAATCCGACCCCTAACCCAATTAAACCAACCAGACCCGGATCCTTACCTACCCCATTCAATCCAGGTCGTTGATCATTTAGATCAACGGCCACCAGCTCACCTTCCATAATTAAACACCAAATGACCCCTTACCCTAACTCATTTCCCACCACCCCCCGCCTCTGAATCCCTTCATTCTCGATTCTCTCTGCAACCTCACATGAACCCTAGACGCCGCCATCTAAATCCACCCTAATCCACCGCAATCCTTGCCTAATCTATGGCCTCTCATGGCCATTTGAGATGTGTATCGGCCTCCTATGGATCCTCGGTGTTTGTTTCCGTAATTTCATGGACAGATCTCGAAGAGTTCTGGTTCAGTCCTTGCTCGGCTTCGGTCTCTGGTCCTTTTCCGGCCATCCATGGTTATTCAAGTCAGATCCTTGACTTTTCCGGCTAGATCGGTATTTTTTAAAGCCTTTCTCACTTTCTCTGGGTTCTTTGAAACCCTAGCTCTAAGAGTTGTTCGATTTTTCTTTCAGATCTGTGCTTGTTACAAACTTTTTAAGTGTTTCTCGAAGGTTCTTTGATTTTTCTTTCAAAATGACTCTTCATTTTTCAACGACTAGGTTTCTCTTAACTTCTTTTAAAGATTTCTTCTCTGATTTTTGGTATTTTTTCATGATTTTACTATGTTCAAACAACTTGTTTATGCTTTCCTTCTACTTGATTCAGCATGTTAAAAACCCTAGTTCATTTTTGGTCTTATCCGAGTTCTGAAACTGTTTGTTTAAATGTGTACTTGTTCGTTGTTTCTGACTCTCTCCCTTGTTTGACTTATCTGATTTGAGTTCTTATCATCTCTTAACCTCGACTACCGTTGAAGCCCTAATTTCTTTAAAGGGGTTTTCCTCACTTATTACTACTGTGAGACCTTTACTTGTTTCTGATTTTTCTTACTTGTCAGTTTGGTTCTCTGCACTTTGGTTCTATGTGACTGTTTGACTACTGTGCTTCGAATAGTTTTCTTTTACTACCGAATCCTAGCTTACCCTATTGCTACTATATGTTTGTGTTGCTTCTTTTTGTCAACATGTTTGACTCTGCATGCCTGTTTATTACTTGCTATTTATATGTCGAGGTGCAGAATCTTGACCCTTTTCCTTATTGATTCTGACTCCCTCAATGTTGCAACTAATTGCAAAAAGTTTTCTTATGAACCCTAATTGTATTCGTTTGTTTAAATTAATTGATTTCCCTCCTTTAATTACTGTGGTGTTTTACCTTGCTGAATCCTTTCCCAAAACTAAGCATATTTTGTACTTAGACTTGATTATTTATTTCATGCTTTGACTGCCCCCTTATATGGCAATAATCAATCTGTCCCAAACTGATTTCTTTCCTTAATTAAAACCTGTTAGTATCCGTTAAGCAGTGATTCCTTAATTAAAGGGAATCACTTGTGTTAATTGATTCTAATTGTGATTATTTCCATGTTTGTGTCAAGACTTTACTTGTTATCTTATTTTCCACTCGTTTTTAAAGCTATAAATACCCCAATGTTCTCATTAGAAAGACGAACAACTCGAGTTGTGAATACACGCGTACACTCAAAACTCTCTCTTTCTTTACTGCTACTTGTGCTATTGCTTTGTCTAGCCGGCTGAAAGCTAAGGCTAGACTGTGGACTCTTTCTTGCTTTACCTTTCTGCACGTTGCTTCTCTATTGGTATGTCCTAGTTAATTTTTTAAGTCTCAAAAACAACATGCTTTCTTTAATTGCTTCAGTTCCTCATTTCTTGTTTACTTCTGCTCATGATTCTGCAGTCAAGTTATGTTACTAGCATGTTGTAATAGGTTCCCTTTCCTTTTTAAATTAATGCTTACCTATATGTGTACTCTGTCAGTCATTTGCCGTGTCCTTGCAACCTTATGAATCCCAAACCCCCATATCCCCTATATGTGTTTGCGTTCTTTTGGATGGTTTGTGTCCATGTCAGCATCAGTTATTGCTGTGCATGCCCAAACCAGACCCCTGCTGGGGTTATACAATGTATCCTATAATCCCTTACCCCTTTGAATGATTTCTGATTCTGTGTAGTTTGAGTTTCACTACTACAACTGTTTTCAAATCACCCTTTACCACTTACTATTTCCAACCCAGTTTTAATAAATCTCTGTTCTGCACTTCCACTATACTCTTAGAACCTAGGTTCTGCCCCTCTTGGGTGAGCCTTGCCTTGGGACCCTTGAGTTCCCTCTGATCTTGGACACATAAGGGCCGGCCCTTCCACACTGCACTCATTCTATTTGGTTATGTAAACCTGGGTGTGAGCACTGCCCGGGATCCCCTGAGATCCTTAGGGAACTTTGACGCACTCAGGTATGAGAAAGGTTTTGAAACATTGGCATTGAAGTGATTAATTATATAACTCAGATAGGAAGTCAACATCAGGCTTCTTTTGGTTGTAATTTCTTATTTCTGCACTTCTTTTGTAATTCAATCATTGGGACTGTAATAATTTGAAAACAATATCGGGGAGATTAGTGAAAAGGTTGGGTAGTTGTACATTGTGGGTAGATTTGGGTAGATAACATGCCTATAGGATCAGTGCTTGTTTAAAATAAATTCTACATGTTTCACTTTCATAACTAGAAATCATGCCTATAGGATCAGTGCTTGTTTAAAATAAATTCTGCATGCTTCACTTTCAACTAGAAATCATGTCTATAGGACATAAATGGCTTTAATAATAGATAACATGTCTATAGGGTCAAAACTCAGCTTTACAATTAGATATCATGCTTATAGGATCCAAACCCGTTTCCCTTAGAAAATCATGCCTATAAGTCCCAAGTTAGCCTTCACACACTTAGATACCATGCCTATAGGATCTAAATAGCTATAATAGAAATCATGCCCATACAGAATTTAAAAATAGTTTAGTTGGAGAAACCGTCTAGTTTATGTTGTTATTTTGAATTGGATTAATTAATTAATCTGCCGCTTCTTTAATAAGTTTCTCAAACATTGCTTCGACTCAATACCGTTAGAAGCATGTCTATAGGATCTCAAGTTGTCTGCTTAAAATTAATCACTGCTCTACTGCATTCCTAATCAATATAGTTTTTCAGATTTTGTTCCGGCGATAATATAATGGACAACAGAAAAAGATTCATAAGAAATTCGGAGAATGGTCATTCACAAAGACGCTTCCCTAAGCAATGTGAGCAAAGTTTAGCTTAAAGGACTGTATGTGTCAGTTATACTAAGTGTCACCCTTGCGAATAAGGAAATTTATTATCCTTGGTACAGAAGGATTACCGCGAGGCGAGTAAGGGTCATCGATGATGTGAAAAGATGCCAAAGATGAAGAGGTAAAATATCTATACGTAGATCATCGTAGCACTAAATGGCAGTACTCCCCAAAAAGGGGGAATATGGAGTAATGTGGAATTAAGATAGAATTGAGTGGTTCTAGTAACTGTCACGCCCCCTTTTTCTGACGAAATCGGGTTTATGACATTTGGTTGGGAGTGATGACCTTGGGCTCAACTTGCCATTATTCCCGAACCTCATAATGCCCTTCATGGGCGAGACTTTCAAGAGAACCTTCTCGCCAACCATAAATGATACATCACGCGCCTTCTGATCCGCGTAGCTCTTTTGTTTGGACTGAGCTGTGCGAAGCCTCTCCTGGATCAACTTTACCTTATCCAAGGCATCCTGTACTAGATCTGTGCCAAGTATCTTAGCCTCACCAGGCTCAAACCACCCGATAGGAGAACGGCAATGTCTACCATATAAAGCCTCGTACGGGGCCATCTCTA
Organism: Nicotiana attenuata; assembly: GCF_001879085.1. Classification (NCBI taxonomy): domain Eukaryota; kingdom Viridiplantae; phylum Streptophyta; class Magnoliopsida; order Solanales; family Solanaceae; genus Nicotiana; species Nicotiana attenuata. The sequence continues at coordinate 41,716 of NW_017676347.1, forward strand.
TGCTGGACTGGTAGCTGTTATTGTATGCAAACTCCGCTAAGGGCAAGAACTGATCCCACTGTCCTCCAAAATCAATCGCACATGCTCTAAGCATATCCTCCAAAAATCTGCACTGTCCGCTCCGACTGTCCGTCGGTCTGAGGATGGAATGTTGTGCTAAGCTCTACACGAGTCCCCAACTCACTCTGAACGATTCTCCAGAAATAGGAAGTGAACTGAGGGCCTCTGTCTGATATGATGGAAACCGGCACACCATGCAATCGGACTATCTCCCGAATATAGATCTGAGCATACCTCTCCGCTGTATTGTCACACCTCCTTTTCACCTACACCTGGGAGGGTGTAAAGGAGTTTTTCCAATTAAAGGACAATCGGAACGAGATTTATTATTAATATTCAGAGTCGCCACTTGGGAGATTAATGGTGTCCCAAGTCACCGATTGAATCCTGAACCGAGGAAATTATGACTCTGTTAACAGTCCGCGAACCAGAAATCCGAGTTAGGAATTCCGTTAACCCGGGAGAAGGTATTAGGCATTCCCGGATTCCGTGGTTCTAGCACGGTCGCTCAACTGTTGTATTTGATTTTATCTGATTTCAAAACGTGTTCTAACTTATGTGTCTTTTATTAGTAACCGCTTTTATTTTATTTTTAATAAGAATTGCAACGTCGTGAAAATGCGTCCCGAACCACGTCGCACCAGTGCACCCGTGGTTGTCAACACATTTCGACTCCGTTGAGATTTGGATTTGAGTCACATAAATGTGCACCCGAATTTAGGAATGTAATATTATTAAAGGCGCGCCTGAAGAGACTAACGCGTTATTATTTGGGGAAGGCCGTGAAATTCGCTAAACGGCCCATCCCGAAGTCTAAAAATTAATATAATATTTATTGAGGGCCCCGTAATTTGTGTATTTTACCCGGCGAGGCTCGTCTCATTTTATTTTTAAAAGGGAAAACTTAAAATGATTTGGGTCCAAAGAGGCCAAGCCACATTGTACGTGCACATTAGACAATATTTCCAATAGCTACGAATTGGGCCTGAGGGTGGCCCAAAGCAGACGAATTAAATCAGGCAACATAGGGAAGAACGGATGATCGAACCCCAAGTTTGGCATACCACGATTTGTTTAACAGTTTGCTCCCCAAATTATCCCAAATTATTTTATTCAAATGAACAAGATAGCAATTTTTTAATTTCTAATGGGGGATTAGACCACGTTATTTTAAACAATACTAAAGATGAGAGGCAAATTACTAAGTTACCTAATTATTAGCGTGAACAATTTTTTGGACTTAATCCGTGTTTCACTCATGTCTGATCACAGAACAATTACAGCAGGCTGTCCATATTATTAACGTTACTAACTAGTTCCCTATACTAGCTACTGCAATAGTTAGAAATGTATATTCAACTTGGAGTCACCATGGTCATGGACATCACATGCTAATTTCAGAATCAACTATAAGTCTAAATCATTTCAGATTTATGTTTTTGTTGCTAACACAATACTAAACTAAAGCACATACATAGCTATGCTAGATTACAACTACATAATTTCAGATTTAACAGTCCAAAACAATTCACTTAAGTGAATACGAGTCAGAGTTGAATTAAACAATCATGTCTAGTATCTAATTAACTGTCAACATATTATATCCCAAACAGGCGTGCTTTCCAGGAGCAAATGAGCGAACACTTTATAACATTTCCCCTTCGATTACATCAAGTCAGAATTGAGAACATGTACCTGAAAGTGCAATGAAATAGAAGAGAAAGGGAGGATCAGCAACAACCAGTGTAACAACAGATTAGCAGTAGCAAACAACAACCACAGCAGATCCCTAAACCATCAACCAGCAACAAAATAGCCAGATTTAAGAGTTGATGAGCTTCAGTATTCAAAACCAAGCCAAACAGCCTTAATATCACTCCAAATTGACTCGAAGTCACAAACCAAAACAGACTCCGAATTACAGCAGTCAAACAGTAGTAATTTTCAGGCAGAACTATTCAGTGATCCACAGAACTGCAATATAACAGTGGTTTTGTATTTTTGTGACTTTATGTATATTTTTTTTTGGTTTTTCTCAGATGACAAAGAAAGTTTCAGATCTGGATTTCTTATTTGAATTTCAAATTAGCTTTTGGAAGCATAAAGCTATTTTTGGGGGGAATTGTTTGGCTGACCAAAAACCTTCTTTTCCAGATCTTCTCTCTTCCCCCCTTCTCGAGCAAGAAGGAGTGCCTTTATCGGCAAGCAAAATAGGGCAGCCCTCCTGAATTTAGTTTACCCCTTAGGTCCCTTTCTAATTTCTTGTTTTATCTTAGAGACCCTCTAGTTATTGACTTGTTTTCCAAGTTAGCTATCCAAAAGTCTAAAATTCTCCTAAAATCCCTACTAGAAGCTTCTATTTCTGTTACCCAAGATTCCCTTAAATGGATTACCCCAATTACCCCTCAAACCTTGGTATTTTACCCTTAAAACCCAACGGGTCAACTGGTCAATCTGAATGGGCCACAGACCCAACTGAATCCCTGATTGGGCCTGATGTACCCTAGAAATCAATTTACTACCTAAAGGATCTTGGAATGGGACCTATCCCAAATTCTTTTACACCAAAAACCAATTTTAAACTAGTAACCAAAACAGAATTTGATGCACTAGCCAAACTAATCATCATCACATTAACAAAACTCAAATCGATCAAAACACGCAAAGTCCAAACAATTGAATTCTATAGTTAATAGAAATTAACATTAAGTGAGAGGGAAAAAGGTCAGGAAACCAATTAAACCAAAACTCTCAAAAATTAACATTCTGCTTAGACCAAGGCAAACAAGGGAACAAATAAAGAAACAATTGGGGAGCAGAATAAGATCAAAGCTGATGAAACTAGAAGAACAGGGCTAAGCTGAAACGGACATACCGTCAAGAGAAAAGACCTGTACCACCAACACCAGAGACCTAGGGGAGATTCGATGAGTGACTCTACTTGACAGCTCCGTTAATTTTGGCTTTGCATGGGGAGGTGAACCTCAAAATGAGTCAAAACCAGTGTTAACCATTTGCTCTCATGGAGAACAGACAGGTTAGCACAAGTTCTGACCTAATAATGGCTCACAAAACCTGGGCTTCAATCTTAACATCAGATTCGAGATTTGGGGCTAAGGCTGGGGATTTTTTGGGGAAGTTTCCACCAATTCTAACGCTTGAGGGAACGTGGAGCAGGAATGGTTAAGGTATGATGAGGTTTGAAACTCCGCCTCCGGCCGGAGATGGTGGAGCATTTTAGGGTGGCGGGTCTAGGGTCAGAGGTTAGAGACGAGAGAAGAGGGAAGGGGGGGGGGAGGCTGTTTGGTCTCTGCCTGTTTAGGACACATTTAAGGCTAATGAGAGAAGTGTTCTGGGCCATCGGATTAACTATGATAAAGGGCTCAGATCGCTTCAGGATTTGGAACTATAAACGGCGTCGTTTGGGATAATTAGGATGGCTGAGCCGGGTTGGGGTGGATGGGCTGGGTGAAGGGGTAATTGATTGGGTTGGTGAATTAAATTGGCCCAAGTAAAATGATTCTCTTCCTCTTTTTTTTTTCATAATTAAATTAACTAAACTAAATCCTAAAACCTGATTTTCCCTAAAACAATAATTAAACCTAAATGATAATTATCACAACTAATCAAATTAGAAGAAAAACTACCAAAAATCAAAATTAACATTAAAGGGGCAAAATGACTATTTTTTGTGATATTTCCCATTTTTGTAAAGCAACTTAATTAATTAATCCTAAAATGCTAAATTAAATCCTAAATGCAAAGATGCAAGATATTTTGTATTTTTGTGAATTAAGATGCACAAACAAAAACGCAAACATAAAATGCCACAAAAATGCACAAAATTATAAATACTAAAAGTAATTATTTTGTTTTGAAACTATGGGAGTAATTCATATAGGGCAAAAATCACGTGCTCACATGTATAAGTAGTCGCCACTGGAATGAAATGGGCCGACTTGGTCAATCTATCCACAATGACCCACACTGAATCAACCTTCCGCAAAGTCCGCGGTAACCCTACTACGAAGTCCATGGTAATGCGCTCCCACTTCCACGCCGGTATAGGCATCCGCTGAAGTAGGCCGCCTGGTCTCAAATGTTCATACTTGACCTGCTGGCAATTCAAACACTTAGTCACATACTTCACTATGTCCTTCTTCATCCCTCGCCACCAGTAATGCTTCCTCAAATCACGATACATCTTCGTAACTCTCGGGTGAATGGAATATCTCGAACTGTGGGCCTCTTCTAGAATCCTCTCCCTGAGACCATCAACATTAGGAACACTGTCATGACCCAAACTGGAGGCCATGACTAGCACCCGGCCATACTTACCGAGCACCAACATACATTTTATCTAACCTTCTTTATTATCTTTTAGGGCTGACAAGATCAATATAAATGGTAGACATGGGTCATGGACAACCAACAATAAAATATGATGGCATGAACATACATAACATGGGATGACTAGACAATCAAGAAACTATATATAAGGTACGAGCTACCACACTACCATGAGAGACTATACAACAAAAACCAGCCGACAAGGCCTACCAAACTATACATGAGTCGACACCTGTCTATGAGCCTCTAAAGGAACATAAGTGTTGCAACATAGCCGGAACAGGGCCCCGACATACCCATAATATCTATAACAAAAATGCATACCAAGACCAAGGCAAGTCCGAAGAAGGGATCTCGCCAATCACCGCTGAACTGGACAACCTACTATGGTGGGGGAGCTGCGACTGCCTGTCTATCAGGACCTGCAGCACGACATGCAGCGTCCACAAATAAAAGGACGTCAGTACGAATAAAGTACTGAGTATGTAAGGTCGGGAACCATAAGTATGAACAGTAATGTAAGCAGGGATAGAGAATAAACAACCTGTAACATCTGGGTACCTCTAAGGGCTACTGACATGAAATGCGTGATACATATGTATATATACATAAACTTTTAAAACATACGCCTCTGTG
>NW_017676348.1:0-1750 GCF_001879085.1 Nicotiana attenuata
ATCAGGTTACGCTTGCATCATCAAGGGAGTGGGACCCTATGTTGGAAAGTCTTAGGTTATGCTTGCATCAACCAGGGAGTGGTGACCCTATGTTGGAAAACAATCAAGTTATAATTGCATCAACTAGGGTGTGGGGCCCTATGTTGGAAGGTCATCACGTTCTGCTGGCATCAACTAGTGAGTGACACCCTATGTTTGAAAGTCATCAGGTTATGCTGGAATCAACTAGGAAGTGAGACCCTATGATGGAAAGACATCTGGTTATGCTGGTATAAACTAGGAAGTGGGACCCTATGTTGGAAAGTCATCAGGTTATGCTGGTATCAACTAGTGAGTGAGACTCTATGTTGGAATGTCATCAGCTTATGCTGGCATCAACTAGGGAGTGGGACCTTATGTTGGAAAGTCATTAGGTTATGTTTGCATCAACTAGGGAGTGGTGACCATATGTTGGAAAATCATCAGGTTATGCTAGCATCAACTAGGGAGTGGTGCCCTTATGTTGCAAAATCATCAGGTTATGCTAGCATCAACTAGGGAGTAGGACCCTATGTTGGAAAGTCACCAGGTTATACTTGCATCAACTAGGGAGTAGGAGCCTATGTTGGAAAGTTATCAGATTATGCTGGCATCAACTAGGGAGTGGGACCCTATGTTGGAAAGTTATCTGATTATGCTAGCATCAACTAGGGAGTGGGACGCTGTGTTGAAAACTCATCAGGTTATGCTGGCATCAACTAGGGAGTGGGATCATATGTTGGAAAGTTATCTGGTTATGCTTGAATAAACTAGGGATTGGTGACCCTATGTTGGAAAGTCATCAGATTGTGTTGGCATCAACTAGGGAGTGGGAACCTATGTTGGAAAGTCATCAGTTTATGCTGGCATCAACTAGGGAGTGGGACCCTATGTAGGAAAGTCAACATATTATCCTCGCATTAACAAGGGAGTGGTGACCATATTTTGGAAAATCATCAGGTTATGCTGGCATCAACTAGGGAGTGGTGGCCCTATGTTGGAAAATCATCAGGTTATGCTGGCATCAACTAGGGAGTGGCACCCTATGTTGGAAAGTCATCAGCTTATGCTAGCATCAACTAGGCAGTGGGACCCTATGTTGGAAAGTCATCAGGTTATGCTGGCATCAACTAGGGAGTGAGAGCCTATATTAGAAAGACTTCAGGTTATGCTAGCATCAACCTGAGAGTGGGACCCTATGTTAGAAAGTCTTAGGTTATGCTTGCATCAACTACGGAGTGGTGACCCTATGTTAGAAAAACATCAGGTTATGCTTGCATCAACTAGGGAGTGGGACCCTATGTTGGAAAGTCATCAGGTTATGCTGGCATCAACTAGGGAGTGAGACCATAAGTTGGAAAGCCATCAGGTAATGTTGGCATCAACTAGGAAGTGGGACCCTATGTTGGAAAGTCATCAGGTTATGCTGGCATCCACTAGGGAGTGAGACCCTATATTGGAAAGACATCAGGATATGATGGCATCAACTAGGGAGTGGGACCTATATTGGAAGGTCATAAGGTTATGTTGGCATCAACTAGGGGGTGAGACCCTATGTTGGAAAGTCATCAGTTTATGTTGGCATCAACTAGGGAGTGGGACCCTATGTAGGAAAGTCATCATATTATCCTCGCATCAACAAGGGAGTGGTGACCATATGTTGGAAAATCATCAGGTTATGCTAGCGTCAACTAGGGAGTGGTGACCCTATGTTGGAAAATCATCTGGTTAT
>NW_017676348.1:5930-11530 GCF_001879085.1 Nicotiana attenuata
ATGTTGGAAAACAATCAGGTTATACTTGCATCAACTAGGGTGTGGGGCCCTATGTTGGAAAGTCATCAGGTTATGCTGGCATCAACTAGGGAGTGACATCCTATATTTAAAAGTCATCAGGTTATGCTGGCATCAACTAGGAAGTGGGACCCTATGATGGAAAGATATCTGGTTATGCTGGCATCAACTATGAAGTGGGATCCTACGTTGGAAGGTCATCAGGTTATGCTGGTATCAACTAGGGAGTGGGATCCTATGTTTGAAACTCATCAAGTTATTCTGGTATCAATTAGGGAGATAGACACTATGTTGGAAAGTCATCAGGTTATGCTTGCATCAACTAGGGAGTGAGACCCTATATTGGATGGTAATCAGGTTATGCTGGCAACAACTAGGGAGTGAGACCCTATGTTGGAAAGTCATTAGTTTATGATGGCATCAAATAGGGAGTGATACCCTATGATTGAAAGTCATCAGGTTATGCTGCCATTAACTAGGGAGTGGGACCCTATGTTGGAAACTCATTAGGCTATGCTGGCATCAACTAGGCAGTGCGATCCTATTTTCAAAAGTCATTAGGTTATGCTTGCATCAACTAGGGAGAGGTAACCCTATATTGGACAGTCATCAGGTTATGCTGGCATCAACTAGGGAGTGGGACCCAATGTTAGAAAGTCATCAGGTTATGCTTCCATCAACAAGGAAGTGGTGACCCTATGTTGGACAGCCATCAGGTTATGCTGGCATCAACTAGGGAGTGGGAACCTATGTTACAAAATCATCAGGTTATGCTTGCATCAACCAGGAGTGGGACCCTATGTTTGAAAGTCATCAGGTTATGTTTGCATCAAATAGGGAGTGGTGACCCTATGTTGAAAAGTCATCAGGTTACGTTTGCATCATCCAGGGAGTGGGACCCTATGTTGGAAAGTCTTAGGTTATGCTTGCATCAACCAGGGAGTGGTGACCCTATGTTGGAAAACAATCAGTTTATACTGGCATCAACTAGGTTGTGGGGCCCTATGTTGGAAAGTCATCAGGTTTTGCTGGCATCTACTACGGAGTGACACCCTACGTTGGAATTTCATTAGGTCATGCTGACATCAACTAGGAAGTGGGACCCTATGTTGGAAAGTCATCAGGTTATGATGGCATCAACTAGGGAGCGCGATCCTATGTTGGAAAATCATCAGGTTATGCTTGCTTCAACTAGGGAATGGTGACCCTATGTTGAAAGTCATCAGGTTATGCTGGCATCAACTAGGGAGTGGGAACTTATGTTAGAAAGTCATCAGGTTATGCTTGCATCAACTAGGGTGTGGGAAGCTATGTTGGAAATTCATCAGGTTATGCTTGCATCAACTAGGGAGTGGTGACCCTATGTTGGAAAGTCATCAGGTTATGCTGGCATCAACTTAGGAGTGGGAACCTATGTTACAAAGTCATCAAGTTATGCCTGCATCAACAGGGGAGTGTAACCCTATGTTGGAAAGTCATCAGGTTATGTTTGCATCAAATAGGGAGTGGTGACCTTATGTTGGAAAGTCATTAGGTTACGCTTGCATCATCTGGGGAGAGGGACCCTATGTTGGAAAGTCTTAGGTTATGCTTTCATCAACCGGGAGTGGTGACCCTATGTTGGAAAACAATCAGGTTATACTTTCATAACCTAGGGTGTGGGGCCCTATGTTGGAAAGTCATCTGGTTATGCTGTCATCAACTAGGGAGTGACACCCTATGTTGAAAATTTATCAGGTTATGTTGGCATCAACTAGGAAGTGGGACCCTATGTTGGAAATTCATCAGGTTATGCTAGCATCAACTAGGAAGTAGGACCCTATGTTTGAAAGTAATCAAGTTATGCTGGCATCAAGTAGGGAGTGAGACCCTAGGTTTGAAAGTCTTCTGTTTATGATGGCATCAACTAGGGAGTGGGACCCTATGATGGAAAGTCATCAGGTTATGCTGGTATCAACTAGGGTGTTGGACCCTATGTTGGAAACTCATCAGGTTATGATGGCATCAACTAGGGAGTGGTAACCCTATGTTGGAAAGTCATCAGGTTACGCTTTCATCATCTAGGGAGTGGTACCCTATGCTAAAAAGTCATCAGGTTTTGGTTGCATCAACCAGGGAGTGGAACCTTATGTTGGAAAGTCATCAAGTTATGCTGGCATCAACTAGGGAGTGAGAACCTATGTTACAAAATCATCAGTTTATGCTTGCATCAACCAGGGAGTGGGACCTTATGTTCGAAAGTCATCAGGTTATGTTTGCATCAAATAGGGAGTGGTGACCCTGTGTTGGAAAGTCATCCGGTTACGCTTGCATCATCTAGGGTGTGGGACCCTATGTTTGAAAGTATTTGGTTATGCTTGCATCAACTAGGGAATGTGATCCTATGTTAAAACAATCAGGTTATACTTGCATCAACTAGGGTGTGGGGCCCTATGTTGGAAAGTCATCAGGTTATGCTGGCATCAACTAGGGAGTGGGACCCTATGTAAGAAAGTCATCTGGTTATGCTAGCATCAACCAGGGTGTGGGACCCTATGTTGGAAAGTCATCAGGTTATGCTTGCATCAACTAGGGAGTCGTGACCCTATGTTAGAAAGTCATCAGGTTATGTTGGCATCAACCAGGGAGTGAGAACCTATGTTACAAAATCATCAGGTTATGCTTGCATCAACCACAGAGTGGGACCCTTTGTTCGAAAGTAATTAGGTTATTTTGCATCAAATAGGGAGTGGTGACCCTATGTTGGAAAGTCATCAGGTTACGCTTGCATCATCCAGGGAGTGGGACCCTATATTTGAAAGTATTTGGTTATGCTTGCATCAACCAGGGAGTGGTGACCCTATGTTGGAAAACAATCGGGTTATACTTGCATCAACTAGGGTGTGGGGCCCTATGTTTGAAAGTCATCAGGTTATGCTGGCATCAACTACGGGGTGACACCCTATGTTGGAATGTCATCTAGTCATGCTGGCATAAACTAGGAAGTTGGACCCTATGTTTGAAAGTCATCAGGTTATGCTGGCATCAACTAGGAAGTGGGACCCTATGTTGGAATGTCATCAGGTTATGCTGGTATCCACTAGGGAGTAGGACCCTATGTTGGAAACTCATCAGGTTGTGCGAGCATCAATTGGGAGTTAGACCCTATGTTGGAAAGTCATCAGGTTATGCTTGCATCAACTAGGGAGTGAGACCCTCTATTGGAAGGTCATCAGGTTATGCTGGCATCAACAAGGGAGTGAGACTCTATGTTGGAAAGTCATCAGTTTATGATGACATCAACCAGGGAGTGGGACCCTATGTTGGAAAATCATCTGGTTATGCTAGAATCAACTAGGGAGTGGTGACCTTATGTTGGAAAATGATCAGGTTATGCTGGCATCAACAAGGGAGTGGGACCCTATGTTAGGAAGTCATCAGGTTATGCTGGCATCAACTAGAAAGTTGGGACCCTATGTTGGAAAGTCATCAGGTTATGCTGGCTTCAACTAGGGAGTGTGGCCCTATGTTGCTAATTCATCAGGTTATGCTGGCATCAACTAGGGAGTGGGATCCTATGTTAGAAAGTTATCAGGTTATGCTTTCATCAACTAGCAAGTGGTGACCCTATGTTGGAAAGTCATCAGGTTACGCTGGCATCAACTAGGGAATGAAACCCTATGTTAGAAACTCATCAGGTTATGCTTGCATTAACTAGGGAGTGGGACCCTGTGTTGGAAATTCATCAGGTTATGCTTGCATCAACTAGAGAGTGGTGACCCTATGTTGGAAAGTCATCAGGTTATGCTGGCATCTACTAGGGAGTGAGACCTTAAGATAGAAAGTGATCAGGTTATGCTTGCATCATCCAGTCAGTGGGACCTTACGTTTGAAAGTCTAAGGTTATGCTTGCATCAACAAGGGAGTGGTGACCATATTTTGGAAATTTCATCAGGTTATGCTGGCATCAACCAGGGAGTGGGACCATATGTTGGAAAGTCATCAGGCTATGCTTGCATCAACCAGGGAGTGGTGACCCTATGTTGGGAAGTCATCAGGTTATGCTGGCATCAACTAGGGAGTTAGACCCTATGTTTGAAAGTCATCAGGATTTGCTAGCATCAACTTGGGAGTGGGATCTAATATTGGAAGGTCATCAGGTTTTGTTGGCATCAACTAGGGAATGAGACCCTATGTTGGGAAGTTATCAAGTTATGCTTGTATCAACTAGGGAGTGGTGACCATATATTGGAAAATCATCAGGTTATGCTTGGACAAACTAGGGAGTTGTGACCTTATGTTGGAAAATCATCATGTTATGCTAGCATCAACTAGGGAGTGGCACCCTATGTTGGAAAGTCATCAGGTTATGCTGGCATCAACTAGGAAGTTGGACCATATGTTTGAAAGTAATCAGGTTTTGCTGGTATCAACTAGGGAGTTAGACACTATGTTGGAAAGACATCAGGTTATGCTTGCATCAATTAGGGAGTGACACCCTATATAGGAAAGTCATCAGGTTATGATGACGTCAACTAGAAAGTGGGAACATATGTTGGAAACTCAACAGGTTATACTGGCATCAACTAGGGATTGCGATCCTATGTTAGAAAATCATCAGGTTATGCTTGCTTCAACTAAGGAATGGTGACCCTATGTTGGAAAGTCATCAGGTTATGCTGGAAGCAACTAGGGAGTGGGACCCTATGTTAGAAAGTCATCAGCTTATGCTTGCATCAACTAGGGTGTGGGGCCATATGTTGTAAAGTCATCAGGTTATGCCGGCATCAACTACGGAGTGAACACCCTATGTTGGAATGTCATCAGGTTATGCTGGCATCAACTAGGAAGTGGGACCCTATGTTGGAAAGTCATCAGGTTATGCTGGCTTCAACTAGGGAGTGGGAAGCTATGTTGGAAATTCATCAGGTTATACTTGCTTCAACTAGGGAATGGTGACCCTATGTTGGGAAAGTCATCAGGTTATGCTTGCATCAACTAGGGAGTGGTGACCCTATGTTGGAAAGATATCAGGTTATGCTGGCATCAACTAGGGAGTTCGAACCTATGTTACAAAGTCATCAAGTTACGCCAGCATCAACATGGGAGTGGAACCCTATGTTAGAAAGTCATCAGGTTATGTTTGCATCAAATAGGGAGTGGTGACCCCATGTTGGAAAGTCATCAGGTTACGCTTGCATCATCGGGGGAGTGGGACCCTATGTTGGAAAGTCTTAGGTTATGCTTGCATCAACCGGGAGTGGTGACCCTATGTTGGAAAACAATCAGGTTATACTTGCATCAACTAAGGTGTGGGGCCCTATGTTGGAAAGTCATCTGGTTATGCTTACATCAACCGGGGAGTGGGACCCTATGTTGGAAAGTCTTCAGGATATGTTTGTGCGAAATAGGGAGTGGTGACCCCATGTTGGAAAGTCATCAGGTTACGCTTGTATCATCAAGGGAGTGGGACCCTATGTTGGAAAGTCTTAGGTTATGCTTGCATCAACCAGGGAGTGGTGACCCAATGTTGGAAAACAATCAGGTTATACTTGCATCAACTAGGGTGTGGGGCCCTATGTTGGAAAGTCATCAGGTTATGC
>NW_017676348.1:14108-14434 GCF_001879085.1 Nicotiana attenuata
AGCATAACCTGATGACTTTCCAACATACTGTCTAACTCCCTAGTTGATGCCAGCATAACATGATGCGTTTCCAACATAGGGTCCCACTCCCTAGTTGATACCAGCATAACTTGATGAATTTCCAACATAGGGTCCCACTTCCTAGTTGATGCCAGCATAACTTGATGACATTCCAACATAGGGTCCCACTCCCTAGTTGATGCCAGTATAACAAGATGACATTCCAACATAGGGACCCACTCCCTAGTTGATGCTAGCATAACCTGATGACTTTTCAAACATAGGGTCCCACTCCCTAGTTGATGCCAGCACAACTTGATGACTTT
>NW_017676348.1:17821-22924 GCF_001879085.1 Nicotiana attenuata
AACATAGGTTCCCACTCCCTAGTTGATGCCAGCATAACCTGATGACTTTCCAACATAGGGTCACCACTCCCTAGTTGATGCAAGCATAACCTGATGACTTTCTAACATAGGGTCCCACTCCCTTGTTGATGCCAGCATAACCTGATGACTTTCTAACATAGGGTTACCCCTCCCTAGTTGATGCAAGCATAACATGATGACTTTCCAACATAGGATCACACTCCCTAGTTGATGCCAGCATAACCTGATGAGTTCCAACATAGGGTCCCACTCCCTAGTTGATGCCAGCATAACCTGATGACTTTCCAACATAGGGTCCCACTCCCTAGTTGATGCCATCATAAACTGATGACTTTCCAACTTAGGGTCTCACTCCCTAGTTGATGCCAGCATAACCTGATGACATTCCAATATAGGGTCTCACTTCCTAATTGATGCAAGCAAAACCTGATGACTTTCCAACATAGTGTCTAACTGCCTAGTTGATGTCAGCATAACTTGATGAGTTTCCAACATAGGGTCCCACTCCCTAGTTGATACCAGCATAACTTGATGACTTTCCACATAGGTTCCCACTTCCTAGTTGATGCCAGCATAACCTGATGACTTTCCAACATAGGATCCCACTTCCTAATTGATACTAGCATAACTTGAAAAAAAAATCCAACATAGGGTGTCACTCCCTAGTTGATGCCAGCATAACCTGATGACTTTTCAACATAGGGCCCCACTCCCTGGTTGATGCAAGTATAACCTAAGACTTTCCAACAGAGGGTCCTACTCCTTGGATGATGCAAGCGTAACCTGATGACTTTCCTACATAGGGTTACCACTCCCTATTTGATGCAAACATAACTGATGACTTTCCAACATAGGGTTCCACTCCCTAGTTGATGCAACCATAACCTGATGACTTTGTAACATGGGTTCTCAATCCCTAGTTGATGCCACTTAACCTGATGACTTTCCAACATAGGGTCACCACTCCCTAGTTCATGCAAGCATAACCTGATGACTTTCCAACGTAGGGTCTCACTCCCTGGTTGATGCTAATATAACCCGATAACTTTCTAACATAGGGTCCCACTCCTTAGTTGATGCCAGCATAACCTGATGACTTTCCATCATAGGGCCCCACACCCTAGTTGATGCAAGTACAACCTGATTGTTTTCCAACATAAGATCGCACTCCCTATTTGATGCAAGCATAACACAATACTATCAAACATAGGGTCCCACTCCCTGGATGATGCAAGCGTAACCTGATGACTTACCAACATAGGGTCACCACTCCCTAATTGATGCAAGTGTAACCTGATCACTTTCCAACATAGGGTCCCACTTCTTAATTGATGCCAGCATAACCTGAAAAAATTCCAACATAGGGTGTCACTCCCTAGTTGATGCCAGCATAACCTGATGACTTTCCAACATAGGGTTACCACTCCCTAGTTGATGCCAGTATAACCTGACGACTTTCTAACATAGGATCGCACTCCCTTGTTGATCCCAGCATAACCTGATGAGTTTCCAACATAGGGTCTCGCTCCCTAGTTGATGCCAGCATAACCTGATAACTTTCCAACATAGGATTCCACTCCCTAGTTTATGCCATCATAAACTGATGACTTTCCAACATAGGGTCTCACTCCCTAGTTGATGACAACATAACCTGATGACCTTCCAATATACGGTCTCATTCCCTAATTGATGCAAGCATAACCTGATGACTTTCCAACATACTGTCTAACTCCCTAGTTGATGCCAGCATAACATGATGAGTTTCCAACATAGGGTCCCACTCCCTAGTTGATACCAGCATAACCTGATGAATTTCCAACATAGGGTCCCACTTCCTAGTTGATGCCAGCATAACTTGATGACATTCCAACATATGGTCCCACTTCCTAGTTAATGCCAGCATAACTGATAAATTTCCAACATAGGATGCCACTCCCTAGTTGATGCCAACATAAACCTGATGAGTTTCCAAGATAGGGTCCCACTCCCTAGTTGATGCCAGCATAACTTGATGACTTTCCATCATTGGGTTCCTCTCCCTGGTTGATGCCAGCATAACCTGATGACTTTCCAACATAAGGTGCCACTCCCTATGATTCTAGCATAACCTTATAATTTTCCAACATAGGGTCTCCACTCCTTAGTTGATGCAAACATAACCTGATGATTTTCAAACATATGGTCACCACTCACTTGTTGATGCAAGGATAATATGATGACTTTCCTACATAGGGTACCACTCCCTAATTGATGTCAACATAAATTGATGACTTTCGAACAAAGGGTCTCACCCCCAGTTGATGCCAACATAACCTTATGACCTTCCAATATAGGGTCCCACTCCCTAGTTGATGCCATCATATTCTGATGACTTTCCAACGTAGGGTGTCGCTCCTTAGGGGATGCCAGCATAACCTGATGACTTTCCAACATAGGGTCCCACTTCCTAGTTGATGCCAGACTAACTTGATGACTTTCTAGGGTCCCACTCCCTAGTTGATGCCAGCATAACCTGATAACTATCTAACATAGGGTCCCACTCCTAAGTTCGTGCCCGCATAACCTTATAACTTCTCAACATAGGGTCCCACTCCCTAGTTGATACCAGCATAACCTGATGACTCTCCAACATAGGGTCCCACTCCCTTGTTGATGCGAGCATAGCCTGATGACTTTCCAACATACGGTCACATTACCTAGTTGATGCCAGCCTAAACTGATGACTTTCCAACATAGGGTCTCACTCCTTAGTTGATGCCACCATAACCTGATGACCTTCCAATATAGGGTCCCACTTCCTAATTGATGCCAGCATATCCTAATGACTTCCCAACATAGAGTCTAACTCCCTATTTAATTCCAGCATAACCTGATGACTTTCCAGCATAGGGTCCCACTTCCTAGTTGATGCCAGAATAACTTGATGACTTTCCAATATAGGGTATCACTCCGAAGTTGATGCCAGAATATCCTGATGACTTTCCAACATAGGGTCCCACTTCCTAGTTGATGCTAGCATAACTTGATGACCTTCCAATATAGGGTTCCACTCCCTAGTTGATGCCAGAATATCCTGATGACTTTCCAACATAAGGTCCCACTCTCTAGTTGATGCCAGCATAACCTAACGACTTTCAGACATAGGGTGCCACTTCCTAGTTGATGCTAGCATAAGCAGATGATTTTCCAACAAGGTCACCATTCCCTGGTTGATGCTAGAATAACCTGAAGATTTTCCAACATATGGTCACCACTCCCTAGTTGATGCAAGCATAACGTGATAACTTTCCAACATAAGGTGCCACTCCCTATGATGCTAGCATTACCTTCTGATTTTCCAACATAGGGTCTCCACTCCTTAGTTGATGCTAACATAACCTGATGATTTTCAAACATATGGTCACCACTCACTTGTTGATGCGAGGATAATATGATGACTTTCCTACATAGGGTCCCACTCCTTAATTGATGTCAACATAAATTGATGACTTTCCAACATAGGGTCTCACCCCCTTGTTGATGCCAACATAACCTTATGACCTTCCAATATAGGGTCCCACTCCCTAGTTGATGCCATCATATTCTGATGACTTTCCAACGTAGGGTGTCACTCCCTAGAGGATGCCAGCATAACCTGATGACTTTCCAACATAGGCTCTCACTCCCTAATTGATGCAAGTTAACCTGATGACTTTCCAACATAGTGTCTAACTCCCTAGTTGATACCAGCAAAACCTGATTACTTTCAAACATGGGGTCCCACTTCCTAGTTGATGCAAGCATAACCTGATGATTTTCCAACATAGGGTCACCACTCCCTAGCTTATGCAAGCATAACCTAAGACTTTCCAACATAGGGTCCCACTCCCGGGTTGATGCAAGCATAACCTGATTTCTTTCTAACATAGGGTCCCACTCCATAGTTGATGCCACCATAACCTGATGACTATCTAACATAGGGTACCACTCCCTAGTTGATGCCAGCATAACCTAATTACTTTCCAACATAGGGTCTGACTCCCTAGTTGGTGCCCGCATATCCTTTTGACTTTTCAACATAAGGTCCCACTCCCTAGTTGATTCCAGCATAACCTGATGACTTTCCAACATAGGGTCCCGCTCCCTAGTTGATGCCAGCATAACCTGATGACTTTCCAACATAGGGTCCCGCTCCCTAGTTGATACCAGCATAAACTGATGACTTTCCAACATAGGGTCCCACTTCCTAATTGATGCCCGCATGTCCTGATGACTTTCCAACATAGAGTCTAACTCCTTATTTGATGCCAGCATAACCTGATGACTTTCCAACATAGGGTCCCACTTCCTCGTTGATGCCAGACTAACTTGATGACTTTCTAGGGTCCCACTCCCTAGTCGATGCCAACATAACCTGATAACTATCTAACATAGGGTCCCACTCCTAAGTTCGTGCCCGCATAACCTTATAACTTCTCAACATAGGGTCCTACTCCCTAGTTGATACCAGCATAACCTGATGTCTCTCAAACGTAGGGTCCCACTCCCTTGTTGATGCGAGCATAGCCCGATGACTTTCCAACATAGGGTCACATTACCTAGTTGATGCCAGCCTAAATTGATGACTTTCCAACATAGGGTCTCACTCCCTAGTTGATGCCACCATAACCTGATGACCTTCCAATATAGGGTCCCACTTCCTAATTGATGCCAGCATATCCTAATGACTTCCCAACATTGGGTATCACTCCGAAGTTGATGCCAGAATATCCTGATGACTTTCCAGCATAGGGTCCCACTTCCTAGTTGATGCCAGCATAACTTGATGACCTTCCAATATAGGGTTCCACTCCCTAGTTGATGCCAGAATATCCTGATGTCTTTCCAACATAAGGTCCCACTCCCTAGTTGATGCCAGCATAAACTGACGACTTTCAGACATAGGGTGCGACTTCCTAGTTGATGCTAGCATAAGCAGATGATTTTCCAACATATGGTCACCACTCCCTAGTTGATGCAAGCATAACGTGATAACTTTCCAACATAAGGTGCCACTCCCTATGATGCTAGCATAACCTTATGATTTTCCAACATAGGGTCTCC
>NW_017676348.1:24759-25849 GCF_001879085.1 Nicotiana attenuata
ATATGGTCACCACTCCCTAGTTGATGCAAGCATAACGTGATAACTTTCAAACATAAGGTGCCACTCCCTATGATGCTAGCATAACCTTATGATTTTCCAACATAGGGTCTCCACTCCTTAGTCGATGCTAACATAACTTGATGATTTTCAAACATATGGTCACCACCCACTTGTTGATGCGAGGATAATATGATGACTTTCCTACATAGGGTCCCATTCCCTAATTGATGACAACATAAATTGATGACTTTCCAACATAGGGTCTCACCCCCTAGTTGATACCAACATAACCTTATGACCTTCCAATATAGGGTCACACTCGCTAGTTGATGCCATCATATTATGATGACTTTCCAACGTAGGGTGTCACTCCCTAGAGGATGCCAGCATAACCTGATGACTTTCCAACATAGGGTCCCATTTCCTAGTTAATGCACACATAACCTGATTGTTTTCCAACATATGTTCTCACTCCCTAGTTGATGCCAGCATAACCTGATGACTTTCCAACATAGGGTCCCATTCCCTAGTTAATGCAAGCATAACCTGATGATTTTCCAACATAGGGTTACCACTCCCTAGCTGATGCAAGCATAACCTGAGACTTTCCAACATAGGGTCCCACTCCCGGTTTGATGCAAGCATAACCTGATTTCTTTCTAATATAGGGTCTCACTCCCTATTGGATGCCAGCATAACCTAACTGCTTTTCCAACATAGTGTCCCACTCTAGTTGATGCCAGCATAACCTGATGACTTTCCAACATAGCATCCCACTCCCTAATTGATGCCAGCATAACCTGATGACTTTCCGACATAGGGTCCCACTCCCTAGTTGATGCCAGCATATCCTGATGACTTTCCAACATAGGGTCCCATTCCCTAAATGATGCCAACATAACCTGATAACTTTCCAACATAGGGCGCTACTTCCTAGTTGATGCTAGCATAAGCTGATGATTTTCCAACATAAGGTCACCACTCCCTAGTTGATGCCTGCATAACCTGATGACTTTCTTATATAGGGTCCCACTCCCTATTTGGTGCCCGTATAACCTTTTGACTTTTCAACATAGGGTCCCACTTCCTA
>NW_017676348.1:45930-46723 GCF_001879085.1 Nicotiana attenuata
TCCAATAAAGGTCTCACTTCCTAATTCGATCGCCTAGCACTATCCTGATGACTTTCTAACATTGAGTCTATCTCCCTATTTGATTCCAGCATAACCTGATGACTTTACAACATAGGGTCCCACTTCCTAGTTAATGCCAGCATAACCTGATGACTTTCCAACACAGGGTATCACTCCCTCATTGATGCCAGCATAACCTAATGAATTTCAAATATAGGGTTCCACTCCCTAGTTGATGCCAGCATATTGTGATGACTTTCCAACATAGGTTCCCACTCCCTAGTTGTTGCAGCATAACCTGACGATTTCCAACATAGGGTGCCACTCCCTAGTTGATGCTAGCATAAGCTGATGATTTTCCAACATAAGTTCACCACTCCCTAGTTGATGGTAGCATAACCTGAAGATGTTCCAACATAAGGTCACCACTCCCTAGTTGATGCTAGCATAAGCTGATGATTTTCCAACATAAGGTCACCACTCCCTAGTTGATGCAAGCATAAGATGATGACTTTCCAACATAGGGTCCCACTCCCGGGTTGATGCAAGCATAACCTGATGTCATTCTAACATAGAGTCTCACTCCCTAGTTGATGCCAGCATAACCTGATGAGTTTCCAACATAGGGTCCCATTTCCTAGTTGATGCCAGCATAACCTGATAACTTTCCAACATAGGGTTTAACTCCCTAATTAGTGCCCGCATAACCTTTTGACTTTTCAACATAGGGTCCCATTCCTAGTTGATGCCAGAATAACCTGGTGACTTTCCAACATAGGGTCCCAATCCCTAG
>NW_017676349.1:5671-29332 GCF_001879085.1 Nicotiana attenuata
TTGCGCGGTCCGCACTAGGTCCTCTTTTCCTCAACTTACTTAGTCTTTGACACTTGAGCAGGTTTCACTCATTTTTGAGCCGATATTTGACATTCGTTGCTTTGTCGATCAAACCTGCAATCAAGTACAACTTGTGAGCATTTTGGGACTATTTTGTAGCAATTTATAACCAATGCATAGGCAAGTAGGGGCATAAAACACGTTAAAATCCTAACTTATCATTGGCCCACTGAGAAGGATTCTCTGGGGTTGAAGCAGGGATGGGGGTGACATAACCGGCAGCTTTGAGTCTCTCATATAGTTGGTCAATGGGTTCACCAATGGCTGTATATTGTTTGGGAGCCCTGAGGTCAAAATTTGGTCGTGGTCTAGGGAAGTTTTGATGAGGAGGAGGTGACTGATAGTGGAATGGTTGAGTATTGTAAGCTTGGTAGACATGTGCGGGTTGGGAATATCTGGGTGAAGTAGGCTGATATATGGGAGGTGGAGATGGTTGATAGGCGGGCGGTGAGGGCGCTTGGTAATTCGGAGTGGGCTGATATGTGAGTGGAGGTGTCGGGTAGGTTTGGTATTTGATAGGAGATTTGGTTCTTTGTGCAACCATCACAGCTCCTACGTCTCTTTTTTTGGACACACCATCGGACTGCAAGGCCTTGTTTGTAGCTTGCAAGGCCTCGAAGTTTGTGACCATACCAATCTTAATGCCTTCTTCGATTCGTTCCCCCAGCTTGATGATGTCAGAAAATTTGTGGCTTTCAATCATCATTAGTTGCTCATAGTATTGCGGGTCTTGTGCCCGGACAAAGAATTTGTTCATTTGTTCCTCCTCCAAGGTAGGTCTGACCTTAGCGGCTTCCGACCTCCAGCGAGTAGCATACTCGCGAAACGTTTCTGTAGGTTTCTTCTTCAGGTTCTGAATGTAGAACACATCCGGCGTATTTTCTGTGTTAAATCTGAACCTGTCCATGAAATCAGAGGCCATGCCGACCCAACTTGACCATTTCTTAGGATCCTGGCTGATGTACCAGGATAGTCCATCTCCTTTTAGACTCCTCATGAATAGCTTCATGCGGATTCTCTCGTCTTTTCCTACCCCAACCAACTTGTCACAATATGTCCTCAAATGGACCCTGGGATCACCTGTACCGTCAAACATCTCAAACTTTGGAGGTTTGTACCCCTCGGGCAGTTCGACATCGGGCTGTATGCAGAGATCTTCATAATTCAACCCTTCAATTCCCTTGCTTCCTTCAACGCCCTGGATCCGGCTAGTCAATTTCTTAAGTTCTTCAGCTAGGTTTCTGATAAGCAAATCTTTTTCATCAGACTCAGGTGTGCCTGAGATGGGTTGGATGGAGAGTGGTATGGTCTCCACATAGATAGGGGTGTTATGGTGGGTGTGGAAGTGGTCATTTGTGGAGTTTTGGAGTTCTGGGAGAAGCAATGGGGTGTTGTTTGTGGTGTGGCAAGTGTTGCATTGTGTCTTTGGTGGAATGACATGGGGAGCGGGATGATTTTGTTGCTTTGGGGTGTTTTGGGGTGGTGTAGGGTTTTGAGTAGTGGGGAAGGTGATATCCGGGGTGCTGAGCGAGAATGACAAACTTGCCAGATTCCGAACCTGGTCGAGCTCTTCTGGAACTTTAGCAATTTCTGTTCAAGTTGGGATACATTTTCCTTAGGAACCTGAGTACCATGACCGTTAGTGACCTCTACCCGTCAGTGGAATTCTCCTTTCTGGCGCTGTTCAAATCTTCCATCTTGCCGTTGTTCTTATTCTTAATAGGACTTAGAGGAGGAGTAGGTGGAGGGCCCCTTAATCTCGTGGAATAGGATGATGTTTCCAGAGTGCACGAACTAACCTTTGGGGAGGGGAATAACAAAACAAAAATAAAACAAAAAAGGTAACCAAGTTAGTTAGGATCATGAAAAGTATTGCAATATTTAAATACATAATGCGGGAATGTAAATCGCGTCCTAATTTGGGGACCTCGTTGTGCCCGAGGTAGGCCTAGCGACAAATTAATTGGAGAGCTCAAGATGCTAAATGCCTCATTTTATTGATAGAAAATAAGACGAATCCCAAATCGACGCTAAACAATAGGAAATAAAAGTCACTAATGGTCCTTGGCCTTATTACATTTTATATAGCGAAAAGATAAAATCCTATCTACTTGGTCCCTGAAGGACCTTCCACAGATTCGGCATCCTTGGCTCCGTCGAATAGCTTCCCCAGCTCGCGAAGTCCTAGCAATACGTAGGCCCTGGCTAGATGTCCGCCTTCGTTCCCCTCAGCATTCTGACAGTCTTCGACCCTTTTGAGAAACTTTCTTTCCAGCTCCACTGTGCCTCGCTCCAAGTATCCAAAGTCGCTTGTTGGTACTGACAGCCATGTCCTTCCACTCCTCAATTAACTTTTGATTGGCTTCTAGTATCTCACGATGCTCGCTTTCGCACTCCCAGATCCTCTTGCGCAATTGGTTGTATTTGACCTATGCCTCGGCCTTTTCATCTATGACCCTGTGACCTCGAACAAACCCAGGATGGCCCAGACCATCCTGATTATCCTCCAACTAGCCGAATAGTAAGGAGTACAACCAGCATGGTATCTATCTGGTTCGATGGTATCCTTCCCCATGACGATCTTGCAGTGCCACATATGCTGAGCTTGGCACTTGTAAGGGCTATCATCATCCTGGAAGTCAGCCCGGAAGTGACTCATCTTGTCTACCCTGGGTACAACCTGCTTCCTACCAGCTTGTCTCATAACCTGGAGAGGGACGTAAGGGTACGTTCCTCTCAGACCGATCAATATTAGAAAAGGCGCGTCTCTGGATCGGGCGATGAATTCCTTGGTCGGAGACCACTCGAACATCCATTGTACTTGCTCCTCGGTCAAATTATCAAACAGTTCGAACCATCCTTTGGCATCCTCTGGCTGAGCAAACATATCAGGGATATAATTCATTCACTTTGGGTGATGGAAAGCGATGTGATCATCCTAGTTCCTTCGCTGAATCTCTTGTCGGTATTCACCCTTTTGTAGATGCTCCATAAGTCAAAGTTGAAGTAGCAAATTACAGCCTTCGAAGTGACTGGCTCCCCGTTGACACTTCTTTAGGGCTCGGTATATTTCCGCAATGATCATGGGCACAATGCTGAATGGTTGCCCACCAATTCCTTCCATTAAGGTCTTAGTTACCATGGCTAATCTGGTGTGGATTCTTGCTTTCTTCATTGGAAACACAATCAACCCCCGAAAACAAAATATGAATACAAAGACCCTTCGGTGAATATGCCCTAATGATGTGATGGCAAACTCGGCAGGATAGGTGCGGTAGGATTTGCTGTGACCGTACCTCTTATACAAATAGTCAAAGGGGATATAGGATTCTTTTAGGCATGTCAGTTCTGGATTCTTCTTCAGACCTATCATTTTGAGGAAACCCCTGCCCTTGCGGTTCTCCGGTATCAACAAACCCGGAGTTTCCCATACCAAACCGGCCAATCCTCCTATTTCTTCTAGCAAGGGTGTCATCTCAATGTCCCCACAACGGAACACAAGCCGTTCACAATCCCAAAACAATGTGGTAGCTTCTATGATTTTGTTGTTGAGTTGAATCTCCAGGAGGGAAGGTAGATTCCCTAGATATTTTCGGACGAAAGTCTGATCTCTAGAGTGAAGATCTTTCTACCAGCTTAGCAGTTTTGGGTGGATGTTGGTAACCATGCTGAATCTGGGGATTTCGTGCCTCATTATCTACAAGACAGGAGGTTTAGACCCTACCCCCACCAGACTCGACTATTTAACATCAGCAATTAGCATTAAACATTTGGTTCTCCAAATAAATGCACAGAACGTGATGATGTCCGTTTGGGTTTAGGGAAACCCAGTGGACTCTGGACAAGGCTATCTTAAAGGATCATTATACGGACAACATAACTGATCCAACTAGGCTTGACCATGATGCATGCACGTTTTAAATGGAGTAAGATTTCTATGGGGTTTTAGACTGGTACCCTTGAGCGGACAACTCAAGGGGGAAAGGCAAGGAACCATCGACTACACCATTGATCGACTGGTTTTACCGCAAATATGCCTTTTCGGATTTAAGGGGTAATAATATTGAAAGAGCGCAACCACTCATTATAAGCGTTGCTATTGGATTTGTTTTGGCACGAGTGGAGTATGATGTTGAGCATGATTATGCAATAAATAAAAGCATGTTGACATATATTTGCACGTTGAGAAAGCAGTAAATAAAACAGTTTCATAATTTAAGGCAGTAATAAAGGAAAGAAACAAAAAGACAAGTCAGTTTGCAATGAGAAAAGGGAATTGAATGCTTAAAGCAATTAAACAAGTAATTGCGCATAAAGAGATATAAATTCACAATAACAGTCTGAAATGGTAAAAAGCCTAAAATCCCCAGTAGAATCGCCATGCTGTCGCGCCCCCTTTTTTTTCTCCTTGCGGCGGGAGAATCGGGTTTATGACATTTTGGGTATGGGGCAACTTGTTCCTTTTGGGAACTGGGTTTTGCATTTTTGAAGAGTCGCCACCTAATGATTTATGGTGCATTACGACACCTTACAGGGTTCAATTACAACTATGCTTTGATAACCAGAGATAGGGTAAGGGCTTTGAAATTATCCCAAAGGGAAGGTGTTAGGCACCCCTCAGGATCCACTAGTGTGGTTCCCGGACAGGCAATTATTGTGAATTTAGCAAATAGACAAGTAGACAAATAAGGCTCAAGTAATAGGGGATTTTAATACACAAATGCTTGGGAATAAACAAAGTATGGAAGACCAATTATACAAGGCTGATTTTTGAAAAAAAAATATTTTTTAAGACAAAGAAAGAAAGGAAAAGAGGGTCCTAGGTTTAATCATAATATGGATCACATCAATGCAATACCCGGTAATCACTCCTCAAGAGAGGGGCTACACGTGGTATTAACGCACCGGTCATCATATCCATATCTACCCTTTCCCACCCCGTTTAAGGTACTAAAGTGCGGATTGGTCTCGATTACTATTGCATGCTATTACCCGTCCCATTCCTATCAATCCCGGAGGTATGTAGAACTATTATTCCTAAAGGGAAGGGATATTAGGCAAATTGATTTCAAAGGATAAAGATCTAAGGCGACATACAAAACATATACTGCCTGTTGGGGGAGCATATAAACAGATACATGCTCAAATACACCTCCTTGAACAAAAGCACATAACTAGCATGACATACACATACTTTTTAGGGTCTGATTAAAATACTAAAGACGAGGGGAGTTTTATTCAGAGCCAGATTCATCAGATACCTTAGATAAGAAGCCCAAATCAGGCCTTCCTGCTGGTTGGAACAGTTACTAATTAACAAAGGCGAATTCGGTTTTATTGTTGTTATTACCTAAGGCTTACTTGTTTAGACGGGGTCCTATAGGCATGATATCTACTTAATTCAGAATGTGGTGAAACCGTAAAAAACGATTTGTTTGAGATCCTATAGGCATGCTTGCTAAACCTCGTTAAGCAAGTGAATTAGATTGTTTAAGACTAATTCAGAATAGACTGATTTTAGACCAATTTCAGATTCTGCAGGTGATGGTATCTACTATTGCTGATTTAAACCCTATGAACATGAAATCTAACATTGAGTGCGAATTAAATGACTCAAATTTATTTAAGTGTCCCTATAGGCATGATTTCTATATGTTAATGATTTCAGCATTACGAACATGACACTTATTTTCCAGCCATTTAGAACCTAAAACATGATATCTAGGTGGTATGCAGAATTTAAATATGTCCTATAGGCAGGTTATCTAGGCGTGACATTGACCATGAAGAAATTGACATAAACCTTATAGTCATGATGTCTAAGATGCAGATTTGAACGCAAAGAATTTAAAACAGTCATATAGTCATGCTTTCTACCCTTGAGCATACATGATCACCCAACCCTTTTCATTAGACAACCACAAATGTTTATTACAACTTATTACAAACCAGAAATACTGAATTACAAAAGAAATAAAGAAAGAAAAAGCTACAACCGTAGGAAAGCCTGATTTGACTTCCTATCTGAGATATGCAAGGAACTGTATCTTTGCCAATGCCATGATTTCAAAGCCTTTCTCAAACCTGGGTGTGTTAGAGTTCCGTAAGGGCCTCAATAGGACCCCGGGCAGTACTCACACCCAAGTTACACGACCAGAATAGAGATGAGTGCAGTGTGGAAATGCCAGCCCTCATGTGTCCAAGTTCAGAGGGAGCTCATGGGGTCCCAAGGCAAGGCTCACATGAGGGGGGAAGAACTTAAGTTCTAAGAAGATAGTGAGAGTGCAGGAACAATGTTTTAAGGGCTGAGGGAATAAAGGAGAGGGAAAGGGTGATGGGGGACAACCATTAACATTTCAGGGAATCAATAACTTCACAAAGGGGGGCAGAGGATAGGGAATCCATTGCAAAGGAGCCTATACACTAAGGCATGGGTTAATTTTGGGCATGGACAGCAATAGGAAGTGCTGAAATGCCTGTAAATCAACCAGAACACACAACAGATAAGGGAAACATGGAGGTTGTGATCTAAAGGGATCAAGTCTGGGTCATGAGCAGCAATGTTCAATGCTGTCATGCCCCAAACCAACCACAAATACTAACTACATTAGGGATAGGGATTCAAAGTCCACAAGCTATGATAAACAACAAAAGCATTTATTCAGACAGAAGGGCAGAACATAGCATGCATTGATAATGGAACTATTTAAATACAAACAGAAGGCAGACTGGAGGTAAAGAAATAGTAAAGAAACATATTGTTATTGATGCTGAAAAATCAATCAGAACATACCAGTTAAAGAAACAAAGTGAAGTAAAGAAAGTAAGCAGGACTTTAAAGTATAGCCTTGGCTTTCAGCCGGCTAAGCAAACAGTAGCACAAGTATAAGCAAGAGAGAATTTTCTTTTTTTGAGTGTAAGTGTGTGTTCAGAACCAGAAAGTTCGTGTCTTTGTGTTAATGAGAGAGTATGTATATATAGTAGTTCGAAACTAGGTAAAATAAGGCATGAATCATAATAGTATAGTAATTATGGAACTCAGAATCAATTAGTGCAAAATCAGTACAAGCACTCCCATAATATAAGGGAATTAGTTCAAACGGTAAGGACAAGTAACAAATGAGGAAAGAAATCAATGTACGACCAACAAGGAAAGATTTCAAATTCAGTAAGTATAGGGTAAACAATTAGGGCTAAGTTCAGAAAAGTCTAATTATGGAGATAGTCAGTAAGAATCAAAAACCAATGTGGAAAAGATACACAAATCAATCAAATTGAGTAGATAGGGTAGGAATCGAAGGTTTAAGGGAAAGTGTTCAAATCAGCCCAAGAAACAGGGAAATCAGAATCAATTAAAAGAAAGTCATGAGTCAATGTTTTGCATATAAATAAAGTAAGACATAGATGGTTAAGAGTCCACATACAACTCTAGCAAACATGAGAGTCAAACAATACTGATTCAATGAGATAGAGGCAAGTTTTGAACAGTTAAGATGAACACAAGCACATGGAATCAGTGTAAGCTTAGGCTAAGAATCTGAGTAGAAACATATCAAGGCAAGATAGTCACGAAAAATCACAGAAACTCAAATATAGAATGATTCTGCTTGAAATCACACTGGAATAGCCAAGAATAGGCAGGAGATGAACCCTAGATGCAGGTCTGCATGGCCCTGGGCCCTTGAAGACCTTAGAGAAGACAAGCATAGCATGAGAGAAGCCATTGAAGGCTTAAGAGACGATGAGAGGTGATCGGAGATGGCCGGAGATGGGAAGTCAGCGATTGATGGCTAGGGTTTGGTTGAGAGTTGCTGAGAGAGGAGAGGATCTTAGGGCAGCGGATTCTGGGAAATGATTAGGGCTGGGGGTGGTTTTGGATTGAAAAAGGCAAGAATCAATGTCGTTGATGTTTCAGATCAACGACCATGATTTAATTGGTTCTGGGTCGGGTAGGTGTATTTGGGGCCTGGGTCGGGTAATTTAAATAGAAATTGGGCTGGGTTGAGTTTAATTTAGGCTGTAATTGAAACGCCAATCTGGCTATAATTTAAATAGCCACTTTTCCCTATTTTAATTTATAAAAATAATAAGATAATTTCTGTAAATAAATTAAAGGTACTAAAACGATTTATAGTACAAAATTAATTATTAAAAAAATACCATACCTAATCTTGTGAACATAAATGCAATCAAATTTTAAAAGAGGCTAATATTACAATCATATGCAATTTAGCTTTAAAAATACTAAATAAATTTGTCAAAAATGTATAAAAATTCCCTTGGCTATATTTTAACATAAATATGAGAATACAATAGGTAAATTACCAAAATGATAGTTTTGGAAGTAATTATTGAGATTTTATAGATAACAAAGGGAAAAATAAATCAATTTAAATCTTTGAAAACTGTGAAAAAATAATAAAATACTTGGATATACTTATATATGCACATATATGCTATTTTGAAAGTATTTTGCATATTGAAAAATATATGTAGGGAAAAACTGGGCGTCAAAATTCTTCACAGCAATGCAACTATTTTTTTTTCTTTATTTTTTTTTTCAATTCAAGTGGCTCTTACTTTTTTTTTTCAACACAATGCACCTTTCTCCTTATTTCATTAGTTCCACTCAAAAGCCAAACCAACCACCCCACACTTTAACTTTTACAAAATTCATAACAATTCAAATGCTCATAAGAGGTGAAAAGGTTGAAATAGATAGTTAATTCAAATAATTGGGTAAGGCTTGTAATGTCGTTGCCAAAGAAAAAGGATTACAGGCTCAAAGGGGTTAACTACGATATATAACAATTAGGTGGGTAAAATATACACATTTGGCTCAACAAAGAAATGCCTATATCACTTCCAAGACTGAACAAAACTACTATTTCGCTTTGCAAACACACGGGGCAAGTTCTAGACATCAAATGCATGCACATAATTACACAAAACCTTACACACACGGCACATAACTCATTCAGGAGTTGTTTTTATCATGACACTCCAGTCACAGCAGTTAAGCAAATTTAAGATCATACGATTTAAGATACTTATACAAGAGTCAAAAATTGAACCTAAGAGTCACAACCAAAGTACTAACTATTCCCAAGGCATAACATAGTTAAGAGATATCGTTGCAATTCAATTCATCTCACACTAGCTCCTACTCCTAAAAAAATAAAACTAACTACACCCGGTCCAAACAAAACCTTAGAAAAGAACCGTGGCACAACGAAAAACCAAGGGGGAATTACTATACTACCTACAAAGAAAATCTTTTTTTTTCTAAAAAATAATAAAAAATTATTCACCTAAACTAACACAACTAAAATAGCATAGGAAGTCACCCAAACAATTTACTCACCCCACACTTAAAATTGTGCATTGTCCCCAATGCACACCATAACTAATAAGAGGGTAAAATAAACTCCCTGTAGGACAAAGGCCGAAGCACTAGCAGCTCACGGGTTACTCAGTCATCTCCCAGGCTTGGTCCTTCGTGCGGGTACCTCACACTTAGTTCCAAGCATCTGGTTTGCTGTTGCATCCTTCTAATAGCTTTGCTTTCCATGATCCTAGAAAATCAAAAATCGTCACTACAAAAACAATACAATTAAAAAAATAAATGAAAAAATAAAACAATAAAAAGAAGTAAAGCTCGGTTGCCTCCCAACAAGCGCTTGATTTAATGTCGCTGCACGATTCGAATCACTTTCTGCCTCCACTTTGAACTTATGAATTGGACCCCAAGTTTTTATTCTGCTCTATGATTATTCTCCTGGGGTGATACAAACTGTTGCAAGCCAAAAATTAAATGATACTTTATGAACTTTTTGGCTTTCAACCAAGGAATGTCACTTTTCCTAGACGGCCTTGAAAATTTCAAAATATAGGGCTCATCTACCACTTCCTTTGACTCTTGCATTGGCTCATACGGCTCAGCTTCCATTTAACCATCTGAACATAATGTAGAGAAGTGTTAGGAATGAGGTCCAACTCGCTCAAATACATGAACTTCAAGATTTTTAACCTCCTCAACACCAATCACACTAGAGTCAACTAAAATTGTATATTCAACGTCCCTGGTTGACTCTAGCATTACTTCTTCAACATCAGCATCCTCAAATTCTAGCTGGTTAGAATGTTTGGGTTCTGCTTTGGACCCCTCCAGTGGCACCTCAATTTCCATCTCTAATGCACACTGCTCCTGGCTACTATCCATAATATTGACATATTGAGCATTAAAAGCTTCAACTAGTTGACTCACTTGAGCCTCCAAGTTGCGAATAGTTGCATCTTGCCTTTGTACCCGCAGTTGTGTCTCATTATATTTTTCCACAAGGCACTTTAGCATGTCCTTGATCTCATTCAGGTCATCATCCATGGGTTCTTTGTTCCTATTACCTTCACCAGAAAAAGTAGAACCATCATAGTAAGGGGTTTCAGGACGATAAGAAATATAAACACAATCATGAAAGTGACCATCTTAACCACCACAAATATCGCACACATTCCACACATAAGATTGAGTTGGTGCACATAACTCGCTCTTGGTAATATTTTGATAATTTTGCCATGGGTGGTTTTCTTGACAATATATATGAGGATCAATAGTAGAATTACCAACACAAAAACTCTCATAATTCCAAGATGCCATATCTCTGAAATCAAAAATAAAAAATAAAAAATAAATTATCAAATACAAGAAAATAAAAATAAAAGTTCAAACTTGAAACCTAGAAATATGTACACCTACAGCTACACCGTTAGTTCCCCGGCAACGATGCTAAAAATTGATCACGCCCAACTATGCCTTAAAAAAAGGACTAATCGGTCGTTGCAAATATAATCGGGTTTACAAGTCTGGAGTTGAATCCCACGGAGAACTAAGTCTTAGCTACAACTATTAAATATTGCTAAGAAGAGAAGCTCAAACAATTCCTATGTTTTAAATATTAACATTCTTGTATCTAATTAAATAAATAATTAAATTAGTATATTAACAAGTAAAGATACTACGGGTTGGAGAAAAGATTTAGGAGGTCTAGAGTTATGATTTCCCCTTTTGTCGGAATCCTTTCCGCTACGCTTCCTATAATTTTGTCTAAGTCTTCTTTACCGATCATGAGCACTCTGACTGTCGTAACTCTCTTCCGAGTAATACCCCAATTTACTAGATATATTCTCCCAAATTATGCCGGCTGGCATTAAGTAAGGCTCACGAGGATCGCACCAAGGTTTTGTTATCCCTGATCCCACCTTTAAACCCTCTGTATTGATCCCCCATATACGTTAGGAGTGCTGTTGTTCAACAACTACCTAAATATGAACTCTCTCCCGAGTAATACACACTAAATAGGCACGGTCGATTGAGATCTCTTCAACCAACCACAATAATAACGTAGTTGAATAAATAGAGAAAATACTACAGCAAATCGGTATTAACATAATAGGAAAGTCATCCTCCAAAAGGTTCCATCAAAACCCTAGATAACAAATTAGCTATTCATAATAGTATGCAAAACTACAATACTAGAATTCACAACCAATAAAGGAAAATAGGAAGAAGGAAGTGAAAAACTCGTAGAAGAATTCTCCGCCTTGCTCCTAGTGTGTTCTTGCCTCCTTAGGTGGAATCTCCGGTCTCCACGACGGCTCCGTGCTCTCCCTAGGTCTTAAGTTGTATCCAAACTCGATATCCCCTTCAAAAGTGGCATTTTTAGGTCTATTTATATGTATAGGAAAAGACGTAAACGTGTAGGCCAAGTCCTAGTGAAACCAAGACACGAAATAAGTCTTCAAAATTCAGAATGGACCTGGCCTCGCTAAGCTAAAGCCTGGTTCTGCCTGGCCTTTGGCTAGCCTCGCCAGGCGAAAGCCTGGTTTAACCTGGCCTTTGGCTGGCCTCGCCAGGCTAAAGCCTGGTTTAGATGGATTTTGCGTGGCCTCTCTTTTTCACTGTTCTCGAGCACACTTTCAACGTTTGAGTGTCCCTTTTGCTCTACTTTCATCTCCAATTTATCATTAAAGCATGTAAAATGCAAGGCACATAATGTACGAAACTATATAATTATAGCCACACATCAGACCTCTTATACATGCGCCATCAAAGGGAACGACCTGGAAGATGATGACATTGAGTCGGTGTTATTGAAGAAGTTCGGGGAGACTCTGACAAAAAGAGCAATGATATGGTATCAGAACTTACCCTCGAATTTCATTGACTTATTTGATATGCTTGTAGATGCTTTTGTGAATGCTCATGTCGGATTCATCAAGGTCGAGACCAGAAAATCAGACCTTTTCAAGGTTAAACAAAGAAATAACGAGATGCTCAGGGAGTTCGTGTCAAGGTTCCAAATGGAGCGGATGTACCTACCTACGGTTGCGAACTATTAGGTAGTTCATGCATTCACTCAAAGACTTAACCCTCAAACCTCCTTGGCTTCACAGCAGCAAAAACTAAATTCGGTAGAGTACCTGGTGGTAACCTCGGCCAACGTCCACAATATGTGTCAGTTAACTCGGAGCCTCTTATGGGTCCTTTTATCCCATAAGAGCTGACGACAGGTCAAAGAGAGCCGTCGATCATGAGCCAAGGCCGCCCTAGGTCGTTTCATCTCGAGGTCCTCAGACAAAATCCATCAATTCTTCTCACTATTAAAAAATAAGAAGAATTTCTCATGGACCCCGGAATGCCAATAAGCTTTGGAACAACTCAAGCGGTACCTATCGAGTCTGCCCTTGTTGTACACTCCGAAGGCGGAGGAATAGTTATACCTTTACTTGTCAATTTTCGAGGTAGCGGTAAGTGGAGTCTTCATTCGGGAGGATGAAGGTACGCAATTTCCTATTTACTATGTCATTAGAACTCTAGGCTAGGCTGAAACAAGGTATTCTCACTTGGAAAAATTGGCGCTCTCTTTGCTAAGCGCCTGCATAAAGCTAAAGTCGTACTTCCAATGTCACCTCATATGTGTCGTAACCTCTTACCCACTAAGGAACATCATGTACAAACCTGAGCTCTTGGGCCAGTTGGCCAAGTGGGCCATCAAGTACGATATCGAGTACCAGCCTTAAACCGCCATAAAATCTTAAATTTTGGCAGACTTCGTGGCCAACTTTACGCGGGCCTTAATACCCAAAGTCGAAAGGGAGTTAGTCTTAACCTCGGGGACTACCTTGGGAATCTGGACCCTTTTTTGCGGATGGTGCGTCGAATACAAATGAGTCCAGGCTCGGCATCATATTAAAGCCGCCTACGGGGAATATAGTTAGGTAGTCTATTATAACTGTTTGACTAGCAATGAGGCCGAGTCTGAGGCTATGATTGCAGGTCTTGAATTGGCTAAGAGCCTTGGGGCCAAGGTGATCGAAGCTAAGTGCGACTCCCTCCTCGTGGTAAATCAAGTTAATGGTTTGTTCAAAGTAAAAGAGGAACGAATGTGAATGTAATTAGAGAAATTACAGGTAACGCTACATCAATTCATGCAATGGACCCTGCAACATATACCCCGATACCAGAACAGCGAGGCCAATGCTTTGGCTAACTTGGGGTCGTCGGTCGATGCCGATGAATTCAGTTCGGGAATAGTAGTGCAACACATAAAGTCGGTGATAGAAGAAGGCTAAGCCAAAGTAAATTCGACAAGTTTATCTTGGGATTAGAGGAACAAGTACATCGACTACTTTAAGACCAGAAAATTGCTTTCGGATCCCAAAGAATCGAGAGCCCTGCGTACCAAGGCTGCCAGATTTAGCTTGGTCGAAGGGACATTGTTCAGGAGAACATTCAACGGCCCACTGTCGCGCCCCTTTTTCTTGCAAAATCTGGTTTCGACGTCATGACAACTCTTTTAAGGACGGTGTTAAAAGAGAAGAAGAATCGCCACCTAACGTGTTTAAGATGCATTAGGACACCCATTTTCAAATAGCTCTATTTTAACTAGTTTGCATCACCAAAGATCCGGTAAGGGTTCGAAATTACCTCGAAGAGAAGGTGTTAGGCACTCTTTGAAGTCCACAACTGTGGGTCCCAATCGAACTCGAATTATATGAATTAGTCAGACAAACAAAAGACAAAGAAAGCAAAAATTCTGGGAAGTTATTACCGAAAGTCTTTCAATAAACATAAATAATTGATTTAAAAAACACAAGGTTGGGGGGGGGGATCCTATGTTTTTTAGTCTAAAGGATATCCCTTGCAACATAAATATTACTTCGTAAATAAATAGTATGGTAGAAAGAAATAGATGAGCCGCCGACTCCAACTGTCGTCCATGTACGATCCATACTAGATCTGACCAACTGCCTATCCTACCTCTTCTACGTTCTTGATAGCCCATCTTTGTCTTAGTAGAGTCTTTTAGTGGCACGTTTCTACTTTGGGCTACTAAATAAGACTATTTCAATGATGGCCCTCCATGGATTCACCTATATAAGCCGCGGCTAAAGTTGCAAAAATAAGAGCTTGCTCCTTCTCCCTCCCATCTTCAAACTCTGATTCATATTTTTCATAGATAAATCTTCCCTCGAGATGGGGTGTTACTCATATTATTCTGCGGCACAGACTATCATCTCCTGCTACCCGATTACTATCTTAAGTTGTTACCTAAAGCGTACTAGTTCAATTATAAGTCGTACCCTATGCGTGCACTACCCGTCTGGTGCCTATGGTCCAGGAGGCTTTGGACCTCTATTTGGGTAGTTCTAGACTTCACTTAGGCTGCTCAAAATGATAAAACTAAGCGACATTCAAAACAAGTAGGACTTCAAGTAAGGACAGTTAAAGGGCTCAAGTTAGCCTCCACACTTAGACAACAAATGCACGCGAACAAATTCTCATATTAAACGTTAGACAGTTTTAGAATTGGGCCAAATTAAAGCCATTAAGCCCTATAGACATGATTTCTAGGTGATTTCTTGATTCCCGTAATGATATGCCGTGCTTCTGTTCTAAATTAACTGATTTACAGATTATAGGTGTTATAGAACCTACAGACATGATTTCTAAGCGATAGGCATCCAGACATGCAAGCAATTGAAGAACCTGCGTTATTCATAGACAGGATATACGAATGTCGCATACTGATTATAAAGAAGAATTGTAGATTTCCAGCCATTAATCATGTAGATGTTGTGCCTAAGTGATTTATGCATTAAGTGACAATGAAGTCTATCAGATAAGAGCCTAGAATTATGCATGCTTTTGATAGTGATCTAAGTGAACCGAGTTGAGAAGTGCATCATTAACGGTTATAAAAACGAATAAGGATATCCTATAGACATGGTCTCTAGCACATGGGACTGATTTTATGGTTATACTTAGTTCTATAGGCATGATCTCTAGTGAATATTGCAAGACAGTAGCAAGGAAGTGATCAAGAATCCGATTGGCATGATTTCTAGTGTACAGTATAATA
Source organism: Nicotiana attenuata (assembly GCF_001879085.1). Classification (NCBI taxonomy): domain Eukaryota; kingdom Viridiplantae; phylum Streptophyta; class Magnoliopsida; order Solanales; family Solanaceae; genus Nicotiana; species Nicotiana attenuata. The sequence goes on from NW_017676349.1 coordinate 21,154, forward strand.
ACAACATTGAGTTGATAAATTTAAAGACCTATAGGCATGATTTCTAGATGAAGACCAGTAGAGCATAATCCTATAGTCATAGAATCTGATGAATATGTTGTAGTTGTGCAAATTGAAAGAATAGTCATTGACTTTTTATTTCCTATAGGCATGATATCTAACAAACATATAGGAGCAGAGCATGTTGAACGAATTAAATACCTATAGGCAGGATTTCTACACGTTTCATGCAAACATTAGAATATACCCATTCCCAATTTCACTAACACCCCAGTCGTTCATACAGAAATATAATTACCGGCCTAGATTAACAAGTAAAATAGTAATATTACATGGCAATAGACAGGCCTGTAGCAGGCCCAAATAAACAACTAAATACCCAGCCTTGATGGGCCTTCAACATTTCCGGCCTATCATACCACACGATCACAAGTCCATAGGGGAGTTCAGACCCCTTTTGGTGAGCCACAACACCAAGTATTGCATCACTTGGAATCAACATAATACATGGTAGGGAAGTAGGGTATTAGGGACAGTTTTTAGAAGCTGAGGAATGGCTAGAGCCTAGCCGTAGTGTGTCAGAGTTCACAAGGGCCTCAATTGGAACCCGAGCAGTGCTCACACTAGGGAGGCCAACAACAGAACCTAGATAGCCTTGGGTTTCAGCCGGCTAAGAGTAGGAATCTAGAATGCCAAAGTAACTAGTAAGGAGGGTAGACGGAGATCACTGAACTGAGCATGCAGCATAAATGGTCAAGCAAGCCAGTAGGTTCAGCAAGGTGCACATAGCAAGGTATCACATAAGCAAACATCATGGGAACTAGGAGAAGAGACAGGTTTGCAAGCATACATAGGTGGCACTAGTGGACATCTAAGGGTCCATATTAAACTATGTCTAACCTAATGCCACATTAATCAATACTTGAACACAATAGAGGGATACATATATTGATAACCATAGAAAGGAGAGAACAACAGATGGACCAAGACATACTGGGAAACACGTTATCACAAGAGTCCTAGAAGATAGAATTGGAAATCCAGGACAGCATAAAACAAGTTTAAACAGGTCTTAAACACTCCAATATACACAGGACTCATTAAAACTTCATTCAAGTTAGGGGTTCTCATAGAGCTAGGGCATTTCTAAACAGAATATGCAAAACAATATACAACCACAATACTGAAGTCCAAATTAACATGCTAAGATGCTACGTGGTATAGAACTAATCCTAAGAGATAAGAGATCACATGGTGCAGATTATAGTTAAGCATGACATGAACAGTAGACTATTCTCATGCATAAGTTAACACAGAATGATACCAAAGATGAACACCATCACAGTTGAACGAAAGTTTAGATACGTGTGCAGAAAGAAGGGAAGGAATTAAACATTATGAGGTTTAAACACTAACCAGTAGAAGAATCAAAAAGTGCAGAGTATAGTAGCAAAAACCCAAAATCCCCGATGCTTCAGAGTTCACAAGAGCCTTGAGAATGGGCCCCGAGTAGTGCTTGCACCGACGGAGGTTATCTAATGGTTTAGAGAGTGTTTGAGTTTGCCAGTGAGTGGGTAAGAGAAGAGAGTAGTGAAAACAAGTAAAGAATCAGTGATTCCAAAAATCCTCCTTAAAGAGGTTTCATGAGAAGGGTTTATATAGTAGCATATTTCATACATAAAATAGGAAACACTGTAAAAATCAAATACAGAAAAAGGAAAATATGCCATAATCAATAAGAATCAATTTTAGGGAAACTAACATAAAGAATAAGGAAGTTCAGTGATTTAAACAAGGGACAAAAAGTGACATGCGAGAATCAAGTAGCACTCAAAATAAGGAAATACAACAGGTTCAACAGAGAATAAGGAAAATAGCATATGAAAATCAATTAGAGTTCGTTTTAAGGTAAATAAAATCGAAAATAGGGAAAATACAGTGGGTTAAACAAAAATGAGGAAAATGTCAGTCAAACACAAGAAAGGGAAGAGTATCATTGAGAAATCAGTAAAGAATAAGGGAAAATCTCAAATCCTAGTTGAGACTGACGCCTTGAAACGGACCAAAAAAGCAAAGACCGTTCAATATAACATGTATAGAGACGAAAGATCGTCTAGATCTTCACAAAATCAAAGTAAATCAGCCCGTTCTTGAGAGGTAGTTCTTGCCAAAAATAGGGCAAGAACTAAGTGATACCAAAAACATGCGTATATTGATAAAGTATCACAAAATAGGTAAGTAGATCATGGATTGATTCCATGTTTGAGCCGAAATCGGGGAGGATTAGAGGTTATGGCGGCTAGGGTTTGACAGAGAGAGAAGGGGAGGTTGAGAGAGTTCAAGGGCAGCGGGTAAAGTGAAATGGGATTAGGGTTTCTCGGTGGTTGGATAATAAGATAGGGGATTGATTGTGGGCTGTTGATCTTGGAGATCAACAGCTAGGATTTCAAAAGGCTGGGCGGGTATGGGTAGCGACTGGGTTGGGTATTGTTTGGGCTTGGGGTTATTGGGCTAATGTATGGGGAAATTGGGTTGAGGTTTGGGTAGTTTTAGGTCTGAAAATAGGTTTAAAATTAGGCTATTATTTGAATACCCAATATTTTTATCAATAAATAATTTATAAAAGTAATTAGTAAATAATATAAATACTATTTATGCACTAAAATGATTATAACTTGACTTTGTAGAAATATAAAAGGTTATTTTGGCATAAATAATGTAATTTTACATGAATATATGCTATTATTGCAAAAATGTGCAATTAGACCTAAAAATGCAAATGTAATTGTAATAAATGTAGTAAAATATTTAAAAATATACATGTTGGTGTAAATGATGAGTTTGGATTATTAAAACACTGTAAAAATAATTTGAAGGATAATTATTGAATATATACAATAAATTGCAGAAAGAAATTGATTTAAAACCTTTAAAAAGTATGGAAAATTATGTAAAATGTTTGTATAGGTTTCTAAACTAAATGATGATGCAAATATACTATTTTGAAATTATATTTATACAATTTATAAATATAAGGGAAAAATTGGATATCAACAGCTGCCCCTCTTTACCCGGGAATGATGGAAGAATTGTCGGGTAAAGAAAATGATGACCAATTTTGGCCGAATAGAACGAGTAATCATGTTATTAAAAGTGGGGGCCGAACCCTGGTTCCTGAGTTGCCTGCATATCCCTGGTGTTACGGGAATCAGGCCGTGTGTTCTGGATCCAACGGTGAACGAAACCGATGGAGTTGTTATAGGAATGGCCGTGTGTTTCGGAAAGGATTATTTTGGGTAGGACATTATCAAATGAATTTATGTGAAATCATGAATATGAATTTGAAACGTCATGTCTATATCAATGAGCAAATACTTAAACGTTCATAAAGTAAGAAGCAGAATTGATGATGATCGTTATGTTTTGAAATAATTGCAGGATGTGAACGTTATGAACGGAAACCGGAGCGAAGATTGCTCCCGTTTGAAGAATGGTTACTTCCTGGGTTACCTGCAAAACTTAAAACACGATGCATGCAAATATATATGGGTTTTTGCGAGAATTTAAACATGATGCGAATTCCCTTTGGACCATAAAAATTGTCTTTGAACGGTGAGGATGATATGCTTAGACCATGATGTCCCGGGCCATGAATCATAAGATAAGGGATTCACAGGCCATGAATGGATGTTCTCAGGCCATGAGAATGGTGCCTCTGTACTATGACGCCTTTGAATAATGATGTGCAATATTGAGAGATCCTCAGGTCATGACATGGTGTCTCCAGGCTATGAGGATGATGCCTTCGGACTATGACTCCTTTGGATAAGATGGCGATGTTTCAGCCCATGAGATGCAAGGACATGATGCTGGGTCATATAAGCGAAACAAGACAGAGCTTAGTCTTGTTATAATATTGGGGCATATCTGTCACGACCCAAACTGGATGGGCCGCGACGAGCACCCGGTGCCTTACTCAACCGAGTATCAACATAACATATCTTTCTTATCATACTATCATGGTAAATGAGCTAGAAAACTCGTCATGAGATAACAAGAATGAAACATAGGGGAATACTCAACATATGATGACCCACCATGATATGCAAACTTATACATGTGACATACGGGCCTATAAGGCCGACATGACCATTTGTAAACTCAAAACATAAGCCGAAAAGGCCATACAAGTATCCATACACCTGACATCTGTCTACAAGCCTCTAAGAGTACATAAAATCATAAAGGTCGGGACAGGGCCCCGCCATACCAATCAATACATATCCAAAGCATACTGACCAAATAGGCAACTCCGGAGCAAGTGGAGTACACCAACACCTTCGCTGAGCTGATAGCCTATTAGGAGGAATGTCAACCTGTCTATCGGGACCTGCGAGCATGAAACGCAGCGTCCCCAGGCAAAAGGGACGTCAGTACGAATAAAGTACCGAGTATGTAAGGCAGGAAAGCATAAATAAGAACAGTAATGTAAAAAGAGATAGAGGAGATACAACCTGTAACATCTGAGTGCCTCTGGGGGCTACTGACATGAAATGCATAATACATATATATACATAAACTTTTAAAAACATACGCCTCTGTGGGCATCATCATCATCATATCATACCCGGCCTCAAAGAGGACTAAACGTACCCGGCCACGTGGAGCTCGGTAAACCCAACTGATCAGTGGTTGCACAATAGGTGCCATACCCGGCCGACTATAGCGCGGCTCGGTAGAGTAAAATAGATACATATATAATGCATGTTGGACTCATGGAGTCACGTTCTAAACCTTTTGGAGTGACATAAGGTCATTGCACCATCAATTAACATTATGGACATCATACCATCAATATGAACTTCACTAGGACTCAAGGATCATACATACTTTCTTGGAATAACTTTGTAAGGAAAGAACAACATGGACAACCTTAGTTGCTAGGAGTAGATTCATTATGAAATAGCGTATCATTTACGTTCGTTTCACTATAGATCATGCCAAAAGAATGAAGGAAGAGCCTTAACATACCTTGTATATTCTTCCCAACCTCAAGCTATGCAATTTCACGGCTCCTTAGTCTACAATAAGAGAAATGACACTCTCGTTATCGTTTAAGCGTCGTAACTATTATGTATCGACCACAATCTATTTTACAATGAAATGGACAGCATCTCCCCTATATATATGACTTCACACTAGTCAAAACAATCACAAACAGCCCAACATACCCCTATCACTTCATACAAAACACGACAACCATAATAGTGTCAAACAATCCGAAAATGTTACGATGAACGACCAACAAACAACCTTGCCATTATGTGGTGTTTCTCCACACCCTTCCTCCTTTCAACTCCATCAAAACAGTAGTAAAAGAGACAACCCAATACCAACACGAAACAGCCCAAAAACAGTCCCACAAGTTCATCAACTCAAACATAATTTTTTGGTTTACTTAAACACGTTTCGACTTGTCTTTTCTTTCAAATTTAGAAATACAACCAAAAGTACATCATTACACCTCTTATACAATAAACCAGCCATGAATTTAACTTAAAAATAAGTTCACAACCAGCCAACCATTGCACAAGATCAAACAACATACCATTCTTCCGAAACTAGCTAGGTCTATTCTTTACGATCGAGTTACAACTCGCAAACGCATAGATAATGGAAGGAGAAGCATAAACTTACCTTGTACTGAGTATCACCCACGAAACCTGGTCCTTTATCATCAAAAATAAGTTCCTCAACACGGATACAAGAAGGAGAAAGAGAAACTAGCATGCTGTCCGGACTTTTCAGCACTAGAATCGCGTCGTAACACCCGGAATACCCTAGGGTTTGTGTGGGATTTTCGGGGAGGAGTTGCATGGGTTCAATCAGGTTTTTTTGGTCTGAAATACAGGTGAAATAACTCAGTTTTTATTCCCTTAAAAGACCCCTCTTGGCCGACTTTGGGGCTTTTAATTAAGTCCTCTCATTTTGGCAAGTAGGTGATGCACCTACTTGTCACCTACCAGTCTGCGCTGTTTCGCGAAAATGCAAATATCTCTCTACTCCATTATCGTATCGACGAACGGTTTAATGCTTTGGAAACTAGACTCGTAGTTCTTCAATTTGATATGTATATCATCCATTGATTCCAAGTATATTGGGAGAAAAGTGCATCTACATTTGACCTAAATTTCAGCATATTATAAATGGAACTTGTGATGACCTTTTCCAACTTTTGTTCCACAACTCGCTTGACTTCAAAACATAACACCAACTATCGTACGACTAAAATAACTCATAATATAATCTCCTTATAATGTTAATAACCCTAGTATCACCCCAAAAGTACATGGTAAAATATTCCAACTTGTCGACTTTCGACGAAACTTATTTTCTTCAATTCGTTTAGCTTCTAAGCCTTCAAACCCTCTTGCTACTTGGTACTAATGATCTTAAATATTTGTAACCTTACTCTTACATACGAAAACACGGGGTGTAACATCATTCCCCCCTTTGGAACATTCGTCCTCGAATGTTGATTAATGCGCTTATCAGTCTCATAACCTGTAGCTCTTAAGAATTCCTTAATATTGTCCTTGACATCTAGGAAACTGTTCTGTAAATAAATCCAAAGGCCAGGGTATTCCCACCTTTAGGCTTCTTTCTCATACCACGACCTGTGGTCGGAATTTTTTCCAACATCGTAACATTTGCTACCTTATGGCATAAAATATGTACGACTCTGTCATTGTATGAGTGCCTAGCGACTCGTCTTTCCTTTTTCCTCAATCTTTTAGCCAATCTCTAAGCCTCACTTTATGAACATATACAGAATTATGACAAGCTGTCCCTCTAGGCATCTATAGGTGTACTGATGTCTTTCGCTTGGTACTTTATTGAACTTAAGACTATTGCTATCTCTAATTTCATAGCCTTGTATATCTATCCTTCTCTAATTTCATAGCCTTGTATATCTATCCTTATGGATTTACTACATCTAGGTAGGTTATACTATACCATAAAACTTACTTCGGTTTATTATTACCGAGGTTTGCTACCCAACTCCAGGTTACTCTTTCGCTACTTATCCTATATGTATAAATCTAAGTCCTTTAGTGCTTCCTCATTATTATTCATCTTAAGAATAACAAACAAATCTCATCTTGTACTTTGGAACTTGTACCCATCTATTGTTTGTTCACCTTAATGTTGAAATATAATCTATCACTAATAACATGTAACCTCTTACGTAATACACTATCACTAGGGCTCACATCTTATCGAGGAACATCTGAAGTGATTTCTGATCCACCTAGGGATAATACTATACTTCAATAACCATATTTCATTGCATCCCAATGCGATTCATCTTATGGGGGTATTCTAATCCCGTGCAGTTAATAAAATCCCTTTCTCGTTAAATCATTACTCAATCAAAGGCCTAAGCGTCATCCTCTTATCAATCACAATTACACCCTTATTCTATTGCCAGGGTAGCATTCCATCTAGTCTAATTGCACCTAGTCTTAGACTCCTTTGTGTTCATTCAGGCTGTACCGAGCTCTTTATTACATATGGAAATCATCAGCTCCCTTGTTTTGATGAGTTTAATCCCAAGGACATACATATTCTCGTCACCTTCTCACTCACCTTTTCACATCCTTACTCCTATCTACCTAAAACCTTGTTGCTCTACAATACTTTACATTAGGACCTACACCTATCTATTTATACTACTCACAACCTTCCTTAAACTTGCTAGCACCATAAATTTCCTTTCGTGCCTTCTCAGTTATCCTTAAATGTAAGCAATTACTTTTGCTGGTCGTTCTATCACTTGTTGCATGAATAATTGGCCTGTCTTTTTTGCCCACGAATACTGTAATTTCCTGTACCTCATATGATCTCAAACATCCCCTTTGATTTTTTTTTCCATTCATTAGCCACGATAGGTGCCACTTTCTTATGGAGTGTATACAATATTGTAGTGACACTGTTGTTACAAGATCATTTACTGTTTAGCTCACTATGCTTAGGTGGAAACCTTCTTCCTTATTTCCTCAGCTAGTCTTTTATTGTAGTACTTAGGGAGACCTTCTGGCTCTTGTAAAGTTGCGAGCTTGATATATCGTACACCCGAAGGAAATTTTCGTTGTTCTTACTCGCCTATAATAATCCT
>NW_017676349.1:29348-32737 GCF_001879085.1 Nicotiana attenuata
GACAGCACATCCCCTATATATATGACTTCACACTAGTCAAAACAATCACAAACAGCCCAACATACCCCTATCGCTTCATACACAACACGACAACCATAATAGTGTCAAACAATCCGAAAATGTTACGATGAACGACCAACAAACAACCTTGCCATTATGTGGTGTTTCTCCACACTCTTCCTCCTTTAAACTCCATCAAAACAGTAGTAAAAGAGACAACCCAATACCAACACGAAACAGCCCAAAAACAGTCCCACAAGTTCATCAACTCAAACATAACTTTTCGGTTTACTTAAACACGTTTCGACTTGTCTTTTCTTTCAAATTGAGAAATGCAACCAAAAGTACATCATTACACCTCTTGTACAAATATACCAGCCATGAATTTAACTTAAAAATAAGTTCACAACCAGCCAACCATTACACAAGATCAAACAACATACCATTTTTCCGAAACTAGCTAGGTCTACTCTTTAAGATCGAGTTACAACTCGCAAACGCATAGATAATGGAAGGAGAAGCATAAACTTACCTTGTACTGAGTATCACCCACGAAACCTGGTCCTTTTCATCATAAATAAGTTCCTCAACGCGGATACAAGAAGGAGAAAGAAAAACTAGCATGCTGTCCGGACTTTTCAGCACTAGAATCGCGTCGTAACACCCGAAATACCCTAGGGTTTGTGTGGGATTTTGGGGGAGGAGTTGCAGGGGTTCAATTAAGTTTTCTTGGTCTGAAATACAGGTGAAATAACTCAGTTTTTATTCCCTTAAAAGACCCCTCTTGGCCGACTTTGGGGCTTTTAATTAAGTCCTCTCATTTTGGCAAGTAGGTGATGCACCTACTTGTCACCTACCAGTCTGTGCTGTCTCGCGAAAATGGAAATATCTCTCTACTCTAATATCGTATCGACAAACAGTTTAATGCGTTGGAAACTAGACTCGTAGATCTTCAATTTGATAAGTAGATCATCCATTGATTCCAAGTATATTGGGAGAAAAGTGCATCTACATTTGACCTAAATTTCAGCATATTATAAATGGAACTTGTGATGACCTTTTCCAACTTTTGTTCCACAACTCGCTTGACTTCAAAACATAACAACAACTATAGTACGACTAAAATAACTCATAATATAATCTCCTTATAATGTTAATAACCCTAGTATCACCCCAAAAGTACATGGTAAAATATTCCAACTTGTCGACTTTCGACGAAACTTATTTTCTTCAATTCGTTTAGCTTCTAAGCCTTCAAACCCTCTTGCTACTTGGTACTAATGATCTTAAATATTTGTAACCTCCACATTAACATGATGAACTAACTTTGTAAACTTTTAAAAGATGATTCCCTTTCTGAGCTCACATTAATTGACTTATGATGTACTCTTGCATACGAAAACACAGGGTATAACATCATTCCCCCCTTTTGGAACATTCGTCCTCGAATGTTGATTAATGCGCTTATCAGTCTCATAACCTATAGCTCTTAAGAATTCCTTAATATTGTCCTTGACATCTAGGAAACTGTTCTGTAAATAAATCCAAAGGCCAGGGTATTCCCCCCTTTAGGCCTCTTTCTCACACCACGACCTGTGGTCGGAATTCTTCCAATCTCGTAACTGTTGTTACCTTCTGACATGCATCATGTACAACCATGTACTTGTATGTGTGCCTATGCAACTCTTCTCTACTTTTTCCTCCAGCTTTTAGCCAATCTCTAGGTCTCACTTTGTGAACATATACAGAACTATGACAAGATGTCCCTCTAGGCATCTATAGGTGTACTAAAGTTCTTCGCTTGGTACTTTGTCGAACTTACGACTATGGTTTTACTATATCTAGGTAGTTCATACTATATCCTAACTCTTACTTTGGTTTATTATTACCGAGGTCTGCCACCCAACTCCAGGTTATTCATTCATTGCTTGTCCTATATGTATAAATCTAAGTCCTTTAATGCTTCCTCATTACTGTTAATCTTAATGATGACGGTCTAATCTCATCTCATACTTTGCAACTTTTATCCATCCATTGGTGATTCACCTTAATGTTAATCCATAATCTACCACTGATAACTTGAAAACTCTTACGTAATACATTGTCACTAGAGCTCACGTCTCATCGGGGAACATCTGAAGTGATTTGCCCGATCCACCTTGGGACGATACTATACCTCAATAACCGTATTTCATAGCATCCTAACATGATTCATCTTATGGGGGTATTCCAATCCCATGCAATTCATAAAATCCCTTTTCTTTAAATCATTCCTCAATCAAAGGCCTAAGTGTCATCCTTTTATCTATCACAATTACACCCTTATTCTACTAACGGGGCAGCATTTCCTCTCTTCTAATTGCTCCTAGTCTTAAACTCCTCTGTGTTCATTCAGGCTGTACCGAGCTTTTTATTACATATGGAAATCATCATTCCCTTGTTTTGATGGGTTTAATCCCAAGGACATACATATTCTCGTCACCTTCTCACTCACCTTTTCACATCCTTACTCCTATCTACCTAAAACCTTGTTGCTCTGCGATACTTTACCTTACGACCTACACTTATCTATTTATACTACTCGCAACCTTCCTTTAACTTGCTAGCACCATAAATTTCCTTTCGTGCCTTCTCAGTTGTCCTTAAATGTAAGCATTAACTTTTCCTGGTCGTTCTATCACTTGTTGCATGAATACTTGGCTTGTCTTATTGCCCACGAATACTATAATTTCCTATACCTCGTATTATCTCAAACAGCACCTTTGATGAGTTTTTTTTTATTCATTAGCCATGATAGGTGCCACTTTCTTATGGAGTGTATACAATATTGTAGTGAGACTGTTGTTACAAGATCATTTACTGTTTAGCTCACTATGCTTAGGTGGAAACCTTCTTCCTTATTTCCTCAGCTAGTCTTTTATTGTAGTACTTAGGGAGACCTTCTGGCTCTTGTAAAGTTGCGAGCTTGATATATCGTACACCCGAAGGAAATTTTCGTTGTTCTTACTCGCCTATAATAATCCTCAGTTACAAAACTTTGTGCCTTTGTGCTCGTAGGGTTACTTCTAAGCTCAAATTTTTATTGTCTCCTTAGTGGCACTCTCTCTTATTTTCATAAACCTTAAAAACGGTACCTTTAACTGCCTCAACTCCTATCTGAATTTTTTTCAAATGATTGTAATCTTGTATCTGCGAGACTGAATTCACTATGCTGCGGTTCACTACATTTATCTTGCATGATATGTTGATTTGCTTATAACCTCTTGTTTATCCATAACTATGCTCTTCCAAAATCAACTACAAACTGCTCGTTGGTCCATTCTCATATCTATATTCCGTGTAATCTCTCTTTGGTTATTTACTTTGTATTAAGTTACCTATCACACTGG
>NW_017676349.1:34305-46721 GCF_001879085.1 Nicotiana attenuata
TATGTGGTGTTTCTCCACACCCTTCCTCCTTTCAACTCCATCAAAACAGTAGTAAAAGAGACAACCCAATACCAACACGAAACAGCCCAAAAACAGTCCCACAAGTTCATCAACTCAAACATAATTTTTCGGTTTACTTAAACACGTTTCGACTTGTCTTTTCTTTCAAATTGATAAATACAACCAAAAGTACATCATTACACCTCTTATACAATAAACCAGCCATGAATTTAACTTAAAAATAAGTTCACAACCAGCCAACCATTGCACAAGATCAAACAACATACCATTCTTCCGAAACTAGCTAGGTCTATTCTTTACGATCGAGTTACAACTCGCAAACGCATAGATAATGGAAGGAGAAGCATAAACTTACCTTGTACTGAGTATCACCCACGAAACCTGGTCCTTTATCATCAAAAATAAGTTCCTCAACACGGATACAAGAAGGAGAAAGAGAAACTAGCATGCTGTCCGGACTTTTCAGCACTAGAATCGCGTCGTAACACCCGGAATACCCTAGGGTTTGTGTGGGATTTTCGGGGAGGAGTTGCATGGGTTCAATCAGGTTTTTTTGGTCTGAAATACAGGTGAAATAACTCAGTTTTTATTCCCTTAAAAGACCCCTCTTGGCCGACTTTGGGGCTTTTAATTAAGTCCTCTCATTTTGGCAAGTAGGTGACGCACCTACTTGTCACCTACCAGTCTGCGCTGTTTCGCGAAAATGCAAATATCTCTCTACTCCATTATCGTATCGACGAACGGTTTAATGCTTTGGAAACTAGACTCGTAGTTCTTCAATTTGATATGTATATCATCCATTGATTCCAAGTATATTGGGAGAAAAGTGCATCTACATTTGACCTAAATTTCAGCATATTATAAATGGAACTTGTGATGACCTTTTCCAACTTTTGTTCCACAACTCGCTTGACTTCAAAACATAACACCAACTATCGTACGACTAAAATAACTCATAATATAATCTCCTTATAATGTTAATAACCCTAGTATCACCCCAAAAGTACATGGTAAAATATTCCAACTTGTCGACTTTCGACGAAACTTATTTTCTTCAATTCGTTTAGCTTCTAAGCCTTCAAACCCTCTTGCTACTTGGTACTAATGATCTTAAATATTTGTAACCTCCACATTAACATGATGAACTAACTTTATAAACTTTTAAAATATTATTCCCTTTCTGAGCTCACATTAATTGACTTATGACGTACTCTTACATACGAAAACACGGGGTGTAACAATATCTTAGCCCCGGGAAAGTAAAAATGGTGCTAGATTTCAAGTAGCATAGCATTTGGTATTATGCAAGGAAAGGCAGAGCTTAGCCTTATGTAGTTGAGGAGGCACGGCTTAGCCTCTTGCAAGAAAGGGAGACAGTGCTTAGTCTCATGCAGGGAAAGGCAATGCTTAGCCTTATGCAATTGAGGAGGCAAGGCTTAGCCTCATGCAGCGGAGGACAGTGCTTAGCCTTATGCAGAATGGGAGACAATGCTTAGTCTCATGAAAGGAAAGGAAATGTTTAGCCTTATACAATTGAGGAGGCAGGGCTTAGCCTCATGCAAGGAAGGGAGACAATGCTTAGTCTCACACAATTAAAGGAGGCAGGGCTTGGTCTCATGCAATGGAAGGTGATGCTTAGCCTTATGCAATTGAGAAGGCAGGGCATAGCCTCATGCAAAATAGGAGACAGTGCTTAGTCTCATGTAGGGAAAGGCAATGCTTAACCTTATGCAATTGATGAGGCAGGGCTTAGCCTCATGCATAGTGGGAGACAATGCTTAGTCTCGTGCAATTAGGGAGGCAATGCTTAGCCTCATGAAAAATAGGAGACATGGCTTAGTTTCATGCAATTAGGGAGGCAATGCTTAGCCTCATGCAAGAAGAGGAGACAATGCTTAGTCTCATGCAAAGAAAAAACAATGAGTGATATCAGAGTCTATCTTATCTGGAACATGTTTGCGTTTGGTAATTTTGTCTTTATGAAGATAGTGATTTTGATATGTGTGTATTTGCAAATACTCCTGTTATGTTCATTGTGCCTGCATCCAAAGAAAAATGTTAGTTTTGTGGGGAAGGTTGGTTCGTGCATTTGTCTTCTGCTTCCCTATGCTCCTGTCTTGAGATTCTGTTTGAGTTACCCTGGGTAACATCTGGCTATCGTAGAAATAAAGTTTTCCGAAAATATGCATGTATTTGATGAATATAGTTATTTACAAACATAGTAGTATGCAATATCAAGTAAATTAGATGAACCAATGAATGTGACACTTTGTAATGACCCGACCTGTCGTTTTGAGCTTTTGCACTTTGCTCGCCAGTTCTCGGGTATGACTTGCCCCGTGTAGTGTATTATGACTTATGTAAATCGTTGGTTTTGGTTTTCAGGATGATCAGAATGAATTTGGAAGAACAATTCTCAGTTTGAAGCTTTAAATTTGAAAGGTTTGATCAAGATTTGACTTGTTAATATATGATCTCGGATTGGAATTTTTATGATTTGGTTAGCTCTATTAGGTGATTTGGGACTTAGGAGCATGATCGGAATATGTCTTGGAGGTATGGTGTAGAATTAGCCTTGAATTGGCGAAACTTAGTTTTTGGCGTTTTCCGGTTGATAGGTGAGATTTTGATATAGGGGTTAGAATGGAATTACGGAAGTTGCAGTAGCTTCGCTATGTCGTTTGGGATGTGTGTGCAAAATTTTAGGTCATTCGGACGTGGTTCGGTTGAGTTTTTTTATCAAAAGCGGAATTTACAAAATTTTAGAAACTTAGGCTTGAATCCGATATGTTTTGGTTGATTTGATGTTGTTTGAGGTATTTTGAAGATTGGTACAAGTTCGAATAAGGTTTTAGGATATGTTGGTGGCTTTGGTTGAGGTCCCGGGGGCCTCAGGTGAGTTTCGGGTGGTCAATCAGACCATTTCATGCCTTGGAGATGTTGCAGAATTTGCAAGTTTAGCTGTTGCAGAGAATTCCTCTTCGCGATCGCGTAGGGGCTCTCGCGATCGCGTAGAAGGTTTTGAGGGGGAAGTCCATTTGTTCTTCGCGCTCGCGGAAGTTGGGTCGCGATCGCATAGAGGTAAGGAAAATGTTCATCGCGAACGCGGCGGCCAGTCCGTGATCGCGTAGGGTCAGATGCTTGAGCATTGCGTTCGCATGGTATTTCACGCGTTCGAATGGAGTAAATTTAGGGAGCTGAGGAATTGTGCTTCGCGATCGCGAAGGTTTTCCCACGATCGCGATGAAGGAAATTTAATAGCTAGGCAGAATGTTTTAGAAAGGCTATCCCGTGACTTGGAACCCTTTTACACCATTTTTGAACGGGAAAAGAGCCTTGAGGCGATTTTGAAGGGAGAAAATCATCGTTATTCATTGAGGCAAGTATTTTGGACCCTAAAACTCGATTATTTGTGATTAAGGAACAAAATATCAGTGTTTAATTCATGAAAATCAGTAGAAAAATGTTGAGTTAGGGCTTGAGATTATGAGACCTTCCAGGGATGATTTGAGGGGTCAAACGAACTCCGATTTTTGAGTTCTTTATATGTACGGACTCGTGAGATGATGAAGAACATTTTGGTATAAAGTTTGTCCAGTTCCAGGATGCGGGCCCGGGGTACGGGTTTTGACTGATTCGGGTTTTGTGCTTAAAATCGATATTTTTTCAATTGGAATTCATTCGTTTAGCATAATTTGATGATAAAAATCTGAACTTGGTAGATTTGGAGCACTCGGAAGTTGATTCTAGAGGCAAGCGTGTTGCAGAGTCGCTTTTCGGGCTAGTTCGAGGTGAGTAATGATTTTAAATGCTGTACTGAGGGTATGAAACCCCGGAGTTTCACAGCGTACGACTATATTGAGGTAACTTACATGCTAGATGACGAGCGTGGGGTAGAGCACCGTTGGGGATTGTGACTTAGTCCATCCCGAATGATTATTTTACTGCGTATTTGATAGTTAATTGTTTAATATTATGATATTTTGGGCTAAATGCCATATGTGGGCTTCGTGCCAGCTGTTTGAACTCTTATGTGAATTTTTAAATGATATTTTCCTCACTCATTGATTTCGTACTGGTGCTCAGTCATACTATATATTACTATTTTAAGGACTTAGATATATTATTCTGTTTTAAACACATTAAATGACATTTTCAAAGGTATTTGAGCTGAGCTTCATATTTTACTGTGGCCCGAGGGGCTTATGAGATTCTAACTGAGTAAGGCCGAGGGCCTGTGTTGTGAGGATACATTTGGGTCGGGTTGCACGCCGCAGCAGTGATACATTGATTATGATAATGAGGCCGAGGGCCTGAGACTGTACGCCACGAGGTGGCTTGAGATTGATATGAGGCCGAGAGCCTGTTTATGATGCCACGAGATGTCTTGATATTGCGCTTGGCCGTAAGGGGCCCCTCCCAGAGTCTGTACACCCCCAGTGAGCGCGGGTACGCATTGTGATATGAGATATAGCCGGAGGGGCTGGTATTGTTCTGTGACATTGCCTGAGGGGCTGATTTCCTTGTTACTGTGCCCGAGGGGCAGTTATTATTTGTTTACTTATTAGTTGTTTTCCTGTATATTGTTTAGCTGTTTAAGAGTGGTTTATGAGATTTCACGGCTTAATTATACTTCCTGATTTTGCTATGCCTCTTTAGCTTAATGTTGTGCCTTACGTGGTTTTATATTACTCAGTCTTCATTTATTTTTATTACTCACCGAGTTAGATGTACTCACTTTATTCCCTACACCTTGTGTGCAGATTCAGGTATTTTTGAACCCGGTAGCGGGTATTGGTTGCTCAGAGGCAGAGTCATGGGAGTTTAGCAAGGTAGCTGCCCGACGTTCGCAGCACTGCTTTTCTCCCTCTCGAGTTCATTAGACTGTATCTAGTACATTTTAGGCTCTTGTTGTATTCGGACCTTAGTAGATGCTCATGACTAGTGACACCCCGATGTCGGGATGTGTTGGGTTTATTTTTCCGTAAATTATACTGTTAACTGCTTATTTTTGAGATTTTACCATGTTTACGACTTAATACTTATTATGTTACTGCTTAAGATTGGAATGGGAATGTGTTGTCTGGACTAGTCTTCACGAGAGGCGCCATCACGAACGGGTCTGGGTTTAGGGTCGTGACAAGTTGGTATTAGAGCCTAGGTTACATAGGTCTCACGAGTTATGAGCAGGTTTAGTCGAGTCTCGCGTATCGGTACGGAGACGTCTGTATTTTTCCTCGAGAGGCTGCAGAACCTTTAGGAAAACTCCATATTCTTGAAATTCTTATCGTGCGTCCTTGATTCATCTTGAAATATAACTCTTTGAATTCCGTCCACGCATTCGTATACGTGAACGAGCGCTCAGTGTCAGATGTGCATCGATGGCTTGTGATTCCTTGATCGAGGGGCAAGATGTGATCACTGTGTGTTTGACGTTGGACAGTCTGGAGGACTTGAGGCCAGATTTTTACCTATAGCTTGAGCACTGAGGTGCTGATTATGTGAGTCGTGTTTTTGAACTAATATACTCAGTGGTGCCCCTATTAGTAGAAGTGATGGCTGGATGGCTATGCGATGAGTATGTTATTATTGCGAGATGTGATCATATGATTTGGAAGCGACGAGAAGGGTCTGCTGGAGGATAGATAAATTATTAGGTGTTTGATTTCCATTTTGATTGGATGTATAGCCCCGAGTTATGGGTGTGTGAAGAATCTTTTCATTTTCCTAATTGGGAGTGAAATAAATTTCATGTTGCGGTATGAGTTCAGACACAAGTAGATTAAGTGACTGCATAATGTTTGTGATGGTGGAAGGCATGCATAAATGTTAGTTTGAGGCGAATCAGGTGGGTTATCTCCTGTGGAGTGTTCTGAAGTTGTGTGATCCATATGTTGTCTATTAGAAGATCTCACTTACAAGTGAAATATATGTGTTGCAATTTAAATTTGGGTCGCTTAAGAGAGTGGGTTTAACTATTATGAGGGTAAATGCAAGATTTGCAGAAGATATAAAGTACCAAATGGTCTATTTTTCACGAGCTTATGAAGGATTGAGTTTAACCTCACTACAGAAGTATAACAGTAATAAAGTATATTCATTATGAGTTATGGTGCATTTTGATCTTTGGCTTCGAGCCAAGTGGGGGAGTCTGCTATTGAATAGTTGATTGCACGGTTATGTGCTATGATGGTTCCAGTTCGAGGTGTATTTGTGAATCAGTTATGGCTCGAGTAAAGGAAATTTCAATAAAGGTTATGTTATGCTTTATGGGTGTATGAGAATCGGGGAATAACTTGACTTGTTATTGGTAAGGAATGCTCGGTGCATAGAGCAGGAAGTTGCTTGGTTGTATTGGGATGAGGTTACATTCTGCGGTGTCAGAGTTCTAATGAGGCACGGGTTGTTCGGTTCATTTGATCAGGATAATTGAAGCTTGAGTAGAGTGGATGACTCTAGAGAATGGTTCTAATGCGTTCAAGGTTTTTCATGTAATAATTAGAGATTTTCAGGTGTATAATTTGGCTAGAAACTGAGGTCTGCATTGGAGGGTGTCAAGACTTGTGATATTTCTATATCAATTAGGGGATTCTTATATCGGTATTAGGAAGGTAATGGTTCCAGATTCACAAGAAGTATCTTCGGGGTATGTATTTTGAACATGGTGCTTTTGGGAATATTTAAGAGAGTATCCAACGGCTTATGAGCCTTGGACGGTGTGGTTTTATGTTTGGGTCTCGTATGGTGAGTCTGAGTTAAGGAACTGTGGTGCTATAACAAGAAGGAGTATCAAGTTGAAGGTAAATTAGAAGGAAACTCGGATAGATGTGATAGCTTGGTAGTAGGCTGAATCGGTATGATAATTAGTTCTTTGGGTGCTTATGAGGTAATGAGTTTATACGGGTTTTTCGCGACAATGCTCTTGGGTCTTAATGGCACGCGTAGCCTGGTTGAGTTAGAAGGATTCAGTCCTGACAGTTTAGTTTTGTGCAAGTGGAATACAGAGAGTTCTTGATGGTTTCTACCACGGTTAGAGGTGTATATTTTTGGCGAGCGTGGGAAGAATAGGATGTGTAGTGATTTTTCTTCTAGATGGGATCAATGGAAAGTTCTTGACTAGTTGAGTACGTAGATGTTTGTGGCTCGGAAGGGAGATGAAGCTCTCATGTTATCCTAAGACGGTATGGTATATGCAGTATGTTGTGGAGGATTGAGATTTGCGTGTGTAAGGTTACGGTTCAGTTCTGAACGGAAGGACATAAAATTCTTATGCAGCACGGGCAGTTTTAGATAATTAGAGAAATGAGCTTCAGATGATTAGGTGAATGATCTTCAGATGATTAAGGAAATGGTATTGCTAATTGGGGTGATTTGACGAGGGTATATGTTTCAGAAAAAGGCAATGTGATTAAGTTGATTGTACTTCATTAGTATTGTGGCACTTTCTTGTTGGATCGACTGCTGACATTCGGGTTTGCTTGGTGGTACGGAAGAATCATAAGAGTATCTCTCATGGGAATGATTGGGTATTAGAGGTTTGGTGTGTACTCGGATGGTGGAATTGGGATCGGATATGGTGATTCGTGTGCTGTACGGAGTTGGAGACTGGAGGTTCTCATATTCAGGCTATGTTGTGGTTGTGGGTCGTATGTATCGGCACTGTTTAGTGACTATCGGGGTTTGGAGACCCGAGTGGATCTCTTGCTGCTGGTATGTTAGATCTTGGATATAATATTGGGTATAGGTTGGTTGTCTTCGTGTTGTGTTATTCTAGACTATTGCGCTAAGGCGGCAATGTGGGCTATGCCGGGAATGCCACGAATTGAGTGGCGAGGTTCGACAGATTATGTTCTTAGTAGGGTGGTTTTATATTTCGAAGACCCAGCAGATGGCTGGGAAGGATTGTCTTTCTTATTTGGGCTTTCATGATGAATGTCAGTGTAGAGACTCCTACCATTGATTCAGTTCCGATGGTGAGGGACTTTTCGGATGTGTTCTTGTGGCCGAGCATGTCGCCGGGCAAGGTTGTTGATATTGGTATTGATTTGATGTCGGGCACCGTATTGTATGGCACCAGCAGAGTTAAAAGAGTTGAGGGATCAGTTTCAAGGTTTCCTTGATAAGGGGCCCGTTGGCAGGCCAATGTGGATGTGTGTTCTAACTTGAGTCGGCTTGGTTGGCTCCGAGTTGTAATGTGGAGGGATGTGTTGATTCGATTGTTATTAAGCTTATCAGTAATCTAGGGAGATCTATGACTTACCTTTCTGTGTTGCGAAGCGTTATGATTTGTTGGTTATAGGCACACATGGTGTGGTTCTATTTGGGTTTCATAGCGGAAGTCGAGCGGTAAGAGTATTGGGTGTTGCTCGGTGAATGGCGTATTGGTTATGTCCTTTCCGGTTTGTATGGTGTATGTTATTTGCTTCACCGTGGGTGTGATGATTTTCTTTGGTTCCAGACATCAAATTGCGCGTGGTTGTCGATTTCGAGCATAGTGACTTGAGGTGTTTCATGTGGACCAGTGTTTGGATAGGGTCGCGCATTGCAGAGAAGTTATGTGGAGGTATGACCCTTCGGGTTAGACTCGCGTATTCTGTTTCTACGACGTGTGATGGGTTCTCAGCATTTTGTTGTGGTGGTACTGGTGAGTTGGTGGTACAACCCTTTCGTTCGAGTTGTCTTCATGATTGGAGTACATTCAGATTATTGTTTATTGGTGCACGGATTGCATGAGTATGGCTTTAGATTGTATCGATGTGTCATGTCACCAGAGTAGTGGTGTTGGATTAGATGAGATCGTCAGGATCTGAAATGAGTACAAACTGATTCGATTTCAATATGTTGGAAGGATAATATCAAGGTTTGGCTCAGAAATTTGCTATGATCTTTGCCAACGAAGAAGTTGCTTCAAGAATGGTTGATCTGAGAACTGGTTATGGCTTATTGCGTGTTTCACGTATCATTGGCAGTATATGAAAGTGACGGAATGAGACTTTAGTTGATAAGAGGTTTTCTATCGACATCCGGTTGTTGTGTGCAACTGCTGTGATTAGAAGTTATCGCTACCAGTGTTTGAGTTAT
The DNA here is from genome assembly GCF_001879085.1 of Nicotiana attenuata. Taxonomy (NCBI): domain Eukaryota; kingdom Viridiplantae; phylum Streptophyta; class Magnoliopsida; order Solanales; family Solanaceae; genus Nicotiana; species Nicotiana attenuata. The sequence goes on from NW_017676349.1 coordinate 43,408, forward strand.
GTGGTATATCATGTAATTGCACCTGAGGTTACACATATGGTTTGTTACAGCTTGTTTGGACTTATTCACAGTATAAATGTGAGATTCTGATCGTATTGATGATTTCAGAAGTGGAAATGTGGTTCTATGGTTTATGGGCTAGATTGGTTTGTGAAATTTCAGTTACAATGTGTTATCGGACCTATATGAGATAGGGTGACATGGGATCACCCTCGGGGTATATGTGTGGTAAGGTTATTCGGCGATTGGTTGGCTTTTGGAACAACTCTGGGCACGTTCGAGGACGAACGTATGTTTAAGTGGGGTAGCATGTAACAACCCGACCGGTCATTTTGTGCTTTTGCACTTTGCTCGCCAGTTCTCGGGCATGATTTGACCCGTGTAGTGTATTATGACTTATGTAAATCGTTGGCTTTGGTTTTCAGGATGATCAGAATAAATTTGGAAGAACAGTTCTCAGTTTGAAGCTTGAAATTTGAAAGGTTTGACCAAGATTTGACTTGTTAATATATGATCCCGGATTGGAATTTTTATGATTTGGTTAGCTCCGTTAGGTGATTTGGGAATTAGGAGCGTGATCGGAATGTGTTTTGGAGGTCCAGTGTAGAATTAGGCTTGAATTGGTGAAAGTTAATTTTTGGCGTTTTTCGGTTGATTGGTGAGATTTTGATATAGAGGTCGGAATGGAATTCCGGAAGTTGCAGTAGCTTCGTTATATCATTTGGGATGTGTGTGAAAATTTTCAGGTCATTCGGACGTGGTTTGGTTGGAATTTTTTTTATCAAAAGCGGAATTTGAAAGATTTTAGAAACTCAGGCTTGAATCCGATGTGTTTTGGTTGATTTGATGTTGTTTGAGGTGTTTTGAAAATTGGTACAAGTTCGAATAAGGTTTTGGGATATGTTGGTGGCTTTGGATGAGGTCCCGGGGGCCTCGGGTGAGTTTCGAGGTCAATCGGACCATTTCATGCCTTGGAGATGTTGTAGAATTTGCAGGTTCAGCCGTTGCAGAGAATTCCTCTTCGCGATCGCGTAAAAGGTTTTGAGGGGGAAGTCCAGTTGTTCTTCGCGTTCGCGAAAGTTGGGTCGCGATCACATAGAGGTGAGGAAGTTGTCCATCGCAAACACGTAGCGAAGGTCGCGTTCGCGTAGAGTTAAGTGGACCAGGGGTCTTGGATGGAAGTTGTTCATCGCGAACGCGGTGGCCAGTCCGCGATCGCGTAGGGTCAGATGCTTGAGCATCGCGTTCGCATGGTATTTAGCGTTCACATAGAGTAAATTTTGGGAGCTGAGGAATTGTGCTTCGCGATCGCGAAGGTTGTCCCGCGATCGCGATGAAGGAAATTTAATAGCTGGGCAAAATGTTTTAAAAAGGCTATCCCGCGACTTCGAACCCTTTTACACCATTTTTGAACGGGAAAAAAGCCTTGAGGCGATTTTGAAAAGAGGAAATCATTGTTCTTCATTGAGGTAAGGATTTTGGACCCTAAAACTCGATTATTTGTGATTAAGGAACAAAATATCAGTGTTTAATTCATGAATCAGTAGAAAAAGGTTGAGTTAGGGCTTGAGATTATGAGACCTTCCAGAGATGATTTGAGGGGTCAAACGAACTCCGATTTTTGAGTTCTTTATATGTACGGACTCATGAGATGATGAAGAACATTTTGGTATAAAGTTTGTCCAGTTCCGGGATGCGGGCCCGGGGTACGGGTTTTAATTGATTTCGGGTTTTGTGCTTAAAATCGATATTTGTTCAATTGGAATTCATTCGTTTAGCATAATTTGATGATAAAAATCTGAACTTGATAGATTTGGAGCACTCGGAAGTTGATTCTAGAGGCAAGCGTGTTGCAGAGTAGCTTTTCGGGCTAGTTCGAGGTGAGTAATGATTTTAAATGTTGTACTGAGGGTATGAAACCCCGGAGTTTCACATCGTACGACTATATTGAGGTGACTTACACGCTAGATGACGAGCGTGGGGTAGAGCACCATTGGGGATTGTGACTTAGTCCATCCCGAATGGTTATTTTACTGCGTATTTGATAGTTAATTGTTTAATATTATGATATTTTGGGCTAAATGACATATGTGGGCTTCGTGCCAGTTGTTTGAACCCTTAAGGGAATTTTTAAATGATATTTTCCTCACTGTTTGATTTTATACTGGTGCTCAATCATACTATATTTTACTATATTAAGGACTCAACTGTATTATTCTTTTTTAAACATAATAAATGATATTTTCAAAGGTATTTGAGCTGAGCTTCATATTTTACTGTGGCCCGAGGGGCTTATGAGATTCTGACTGAGTAAGGCCGAGGGCTTGTGTTGTGAGGATACATTTGGGTCGGGCTGCACGCCGCAGCAGTGATACATTGATTATCATAATGAGGTCGAGGGCCTGAGATTGTACGCCACGAGGTGGCTTAAGATTGATACGAGGCCGAGAGCCTGTTTATGATGCCACGAGATCGCTTGATATTGTGCTTGGGCCGTAAGGGGCCCTCCCGGAGTCTGTACACCCCCAGTAAGCGCGGGTACCCATTGTGATATGAGTTATAGCCCGAGGGGCTGCTATTGTTCTGTGACATTGCTCGAGGGGCTGATTCTGTTGTTACTATGCCCGAGGGGCAGTTATTAAGTGTTTACTTATTAGTTGTTTTCCTGTATATTGTTTAGCTGTTTAAGAGAGGTTTATGAGATTTCACGGCTTAATTATACTTGCTGATTTTGCTATGCCTCTTTAGCTTAATGTTGTACCTTACGTGGTTTTATATTACTCAGTCTTCATTTATTTTTATTACTCACTGAGATGGAAGTACTCACTTTACTCCCTGAACCTTGTGTGCAGATTCAGGTATTTCTGAAGCCGGTAGCGGGTATTGGTTGCTCAGAGGCAGAGTCATCGGAGTTTAGCAAGGTAGCTGCCCGACTTTCGCAGCACTGCTTTTCTCCCTCTCGATTTCATTAGACTATATCTAGTATATTTTAGACTCTTGTTGTATTCGGACCTTAGTAGATGCTCATGACTAGTGACACCCCGATGTCGGGCTGTGTTGGATTTGTTTTTCCGCAAATTATACTGTTAACTGCTTATTTTTGAGATTTTATCATGTTTACGACTTAATACTTATTATGTTATTGCTTAAGATTGGAATGAGAATGTATCGGCTGGCCTTGTCTTCACGAGAGGCGCCATCACGAGCGGGTCCGGGTTTGGGGTCGTGATACACTTTTAGAGACATTGCGACTTCCTTGCACTAGAGTTTTGAGGGTCCTCCTCAAAATTCTACCCCAATTAAATAAGCGATTC
>NW_017676350.1:0-2215 GCF_001879085.1 Nicotiana attenuata
TGTCTGAAATCCGAAGAAATATCACCAATATACCCATTAAGCTTGTACGGATCAGACTTGGAAGAAAGTTGAGAACAAAACTTCCTATAATCTTTGTCATCATAGAGTCTTATGATCCCCGTTTTATGGGAACTGCCATGACCAACGGAAAACATTCCATCACCATCAACCTTGTCACTCCCAATTAAACTCCTTTTCCTCTTGGAAAATAAAGTATAGAATTCCTCTATTACCTCTTCTTTTATCTACTTAGGAAATGTTAAACTCCTACCTACACCATAACTATTTGAAACATATGTTCTTGCCTTCTCATCATCGTTGTCGCTAATGAGAAGAACAATTAAAGGCACACTCTGCCAGGTACTGTGTCATAGTTATTCTTGGTGGAAGTTCCATTGCATGTATAATAAAGTCATCAACCCCTTCTACAAAATCCTCCCGCGATCCGAAATTCCAATACATAAACCAAAATTTTAATTCATATCCTAAAGGTTCAACTCATATCCAAAAAATTTTAATTTATAATCTAAAATTTCAATTCATAAACTAAAAGTCCAATTCATATCCTAAAGGTTGAATTCATATCCTAAAGGTTCAATCCATATCCGAACGACGGTTCCTCCCGCAACCTAAAATTTCAATTTAAAATCTAAAATTTCACTTCATACCTAAAATTTCAAGTCATATCCTAAAATTTCAATTTATAATCTAAAATTCCAATTCATAAACTAAAATTCCAATTCATATCCTAAAGGTTCTGGTCATATCCTAAAGGTTCAAGTCATATCCTAAAATTTCAAGTCATATCCTAAAATTCCAATTCATAAACTAAAATCCCAATTCATATCCTAAAGGTTCAAATAAATTCATAAATTAAATTCCAATTCATATCCTAAAGGTTCAAGTCATATCCTAAGGGTTCAATTCATATCCTAAAATTTCAAGTCATATCCTAAAATTCCAATTCATAAACTAAAATTCCAAATTCATATCCTAAAGGTTCAAGTCATATCCTAAAATTTCAAGTCATATCCTAAAGGTTCTAGTCATATCCTAAAGGTTCAAGTCATATCCTAAAATTTCAAGTCATATCCTAAAATTTCAAGTCATATCCTAAAGGTTCAAGTCATATCCTAAAATTTCAAGTCATATCCTAAAGGTTCAACTCATATCCTAAAAAGTTCAAGTCATATCCTAAAATTTCAATTTATATCCTAAAAAGTTCAAATCATATCCTAAAATTTCAATTTATAATCTAAAATTCCAAAACATAAACCAAAATTTCAATTCATATCCTAAAAGTTCAATTCATATCCACAAAAGTTCAAGTCATATCCTAAATGTTCAATTCATATCCTACATGTTCAATATCACGAGAACAAAACCTAAAAACTAAAAGTTCAATTCATATCATACGAGTTTAAACATAAACTAAAAGTTCAATTTATATCCTACGAGTTTAAACATAAACTAAAAGTTATGATTATATCCTAAAAATTCAACCCATACCCTAAACCCTAGATTTCTATAAAATGTTAATAATGTTAAATACAATGTTAACATTTCTATAAACCCTAGATTTCTATAAAATGTTAATAATGTTAAATACAATGTTAACATTTCTATAAACCCTAGATTTCTATAAAATGTTAAATAATGTTAAATACAACCTAAACCCTAGATTTCTATAAAATACAATGTTAAATAATCAATTGAAACACTAATCAATTGAAACTAATTCCTAGCTAATAAACAAAATATTATATTTATACACAAAAGATATAAATTGTAATTCTAACCTAGAATTTTTAGGAGATGGAGAAGGAAAGAGACGCAGCAGCGGCAGCGGCACGACACGACGGCAGCTAGGCGGTGGTCGTTGGTGGCGTGGGTGGGATCTGGTGCTCGGAGTCGGAAGGGGGGGGTGGTGGTGGTGGTGGTGGTTGAGTGTGAGAGAGAAAAGAGAGATTTTGGGGAAATTTTTAGAAAGAATGGGAGGGGTTTCCCGGTTTTGACAGTACTGGAATTAAAAATAGCGACCCACCTTGGTCGCTATTTTGGTAGCTAAATCAGTTTTGAATTTTTAGAAATAGCGACCAAAGTTGGTCGCTATTTTTTGACCGTTTGACCAAAATAGCGACCAAAGTTGGTCGCTATTTAACAAAAAATTATATTACTCTTAATTCAATTTAAAAATATGTACATATGTAGTATA
>NW_017676350.1:4697-12446 GCF_001879085.1 Nicotiana attenuata
TATATATATATATATATATATATTATATATATATATATATAAGCTATATTCTTATAGTATTACCTAATACACTTATACTTAGTGCATAGTATAGCGTAAGTATATATATATATATATATATATATATATATATATATATATATATATATATATATATAAGCTATATAAGTATAGTATTACCTAATACACTTATACTTAGTGCATAGTATAGCGTAAGTACATATATTATATATATATATAAGCGATATTCGATACGGTATTACCTAATACACTTATACTTAGTGCATAATATAGCGTAAGTATATATATATATATATTATATATATAGACACACACGCCCGCTTCGTAGTACTATTCATCCCTTGTATTACAAAAGTATTAACGACTTACATTTATATTATTTACATAGTAAATACAAAAGTGATTTTTAATTTTGACCATATAGAGACCAACTTTGGTCGCTAACTGTAAATGAATTTAATTTAGCGACCAAAGTTGGTCACTAACTGTACATGAATTTAATTTAGCGACCAAAGTCACTAAATTTTAATCAGATTTATTTATATTTTATATAATATTTAAATTAATAATAAAAATTGTTAAATGTTAGAACTGGGTCCCACCTTGGTGACCAACGTTGGTCTCTATTTCATTAAGCGACCAACTTTGGTCGCTAAATTTTGAATTATATTTATTTATATTTTATAATTTTTTCAAATAAATATATATTTATTAAAATATTATAACTGGGTCCCATGTTAGCGACCAATGTTGGTCGCTATCAACTTATCCTTTAGTTAGCGACCAACTTTGGTCGCAAATTTTAAATTATATATATTTATATTTTATAAGTTTTATAAAATAATAATAAAATTATTAAAAAATTTATGTGGGTCTCACTTTAGCGACCAACATTGGTCGCTAATCTCAGTATATCTTTGACCAAGCAAGTATGACCAGTCCAGTCAACAGTTTGACTAAATTTGCGGCCAAATAGCGACCAACTTTGGTCGCTAAAGTATTTCAAATATTTTTTTTATTATTTTCGACAGTTTGGCGACCAACTTTGGTCGCTTTTCTTGACAGACCAAATTTGGTCGCTAATCTTTGGTCGCTTTTTACAGGAATTCTAGTAGTGTTGGTCTTCTAATTCAGTGATTAATTATGATTAGCTATGATTTACCCTTTGAATTATTTCGATTGATTTGCTTGGAAAGTATTCGATAATTTTCAGTCAAACAGAGATGTTCATGCAAAGCATATGTTAGACAAGCGGTACACTGAACACCAACCCAATCATGAGAATTTTTTTTATGCAACTACGAAATAAACTCCGTGAACAAACGTTTTGTCAGTTCTTCATTCAATAATCAAGAAAAAAGGTTAAAAAGGCCGAAGAAGCACCATTGGTGATTTTTCAATCAAATGCAATGCAAATTGGTCGGGGTGGGCATAGTTTAGGCAAAACCGACTAATCCAAAACAACTCTAAAAAATCAAACCAAACCAAACTAAACTTATTTGGGTTGAATTTAGATTGTAATATTATGATGTGTGCAAACTAATTCAGATATAAATCTCTATGTTTTTCAAGGGAAAGCAATATAAATCCCATCTAGTTAGTTATAAGTTAAGTTCTACCACAGCCGGAGACAAGTGCTTAGCGTTAAAAAGACTGGAAGTGCAAGAAAAAATATGAAAAGGTTCACATGTTCGTCATTAATAATCCAAACCAATTTACACCACATAACAATCTCTTTAATGAACCCATAATCCAGAATGCTAAAAATAAACTCTGACCCTTCTTTGGGTTCATCACTCACAAGCTACATATCAGTTTCACACTACATGAAGATTAGAGATCAACTTTTGTTAACTCACTTTCCGGGGACAAAGTTTGTAGCATAGGCCCAAGCATTATTGTTAACTGGGTCTGCAAGGTGGTCGGCAAGGTTCTCCAATGGACCCTTTCCAGTTACGATAGCCTGAACGAAGAATCCAAACATGGAGAACATGGCAAGTCTGCCATTCTTGATCTCCTTTACCTTGAGCTCAGCAAAAGCCTCTGGATCATCAGCAAGGCCTAATGGATCGAAGCTGCCACCGGGGTAAAGTGGGTCAACAACCTCACCAAGAGGCCCACCAGCAACACGGTAACCCTCAACGGCTCCCATCAACACAACTTGGCAAGCCCAGATGGCCAAGATGCTTTGTGCATGGACCAAACTTGGGTTGCCCAAGTAGTCAAGTCCACCCTCGCTGAAAATTTGTGATCCAGCCTTGAACCATACAGCTTCGCCGAACTTGACACCGTTACGGGCCAAAAGCTCGGGGAAGACACAACCAAGAGCTCCAAGCATGGCCCATCTGCAATGGATCACCTCCAATTCACGGTTCTTGGCAAATGTTTCTGGATCAGCTGAAAGTCCAGCAGTGTCCCACCCATAGTCACCAGGGAACTCACCAGTCAAGTAGCTTGGGGACTCTCCAGAGAATGGACCCAAGTACTTGACACGGTCAGGACCATACCATGGGCTACCAGAAGAGACTGGCTTGGCCTTGGTAACGGTCTTTCTCATGGTAACTTTCCCATTTCCAGTAATTTCAGAGGAAGACGGTGAGAGTTTCACCGCCTTTCCGGCAAAAGAAGGGGAAGAAAGAGCCATTGTAGCAGCAGCCATTGTAGAAATAAAATGGAAAACTCTTGAATGCAGCTACTACAAAGAAAGAATATTTGATTTGTGGCTTGATGAGTTTAATTGGCTTGCACCATCTGTATATAAATGACTCAAAATTGTCCAGAATACTTATCCATGAATATCAGTATCTGCTTTTTGATTGGTGGATACAATTTGTAACCTTTTGCATTGTTGTCCATTTGGCAATGACTATATTTTAGATACATTATGTTTAAAAAATCTAACCCAATACAGATTTCCTCTCTGCAGCCAATGTGGAGTTCCCACGTCTGATTATAGATTATTGCAATATAATAATGCATTGTTCACACACTTCTGCACATTTGGACCACTTGTATGAGTGGCAAATTGACAATGAGACAAGAAAAACTTTTGATGCTTCAATTGAACGTCTTTTTTTATTTTTCACTCGGTATTCGATATTTGTTTTGTGGTCCGACTAATCCGTACTGAAAAATCTCATTTTAGGGGTAAAGCGACTCTATACGTAGTGTTTCCGGACTTCTTATTGGGATGAAGGCGTACTTATCATTCCATCATAATTTGTTGGTGGTTCAAATGAAATTTTTTTGCATTTGAAATGAAGTAGAAATTGTTTTTTTCTTTTTTTTTTTGGTGTGTGTGGGGGTGGGGTGGGTGGGGGTGGGGGGGGGATGATCTACATAGTGCGGTGGTGGTGAGGAGGTTATAATCACCTATAGGCTACATCAATAAATTGTCTGAATTTGAATGAATATACATATGTATAGGCTCTTGGTGGTGATGCATTTAACTAACAAAAAAGTGTCAAAATTACTCTTAAACTATTCGATAGATTACTTTTATTCTCCGTTAAATCTTGGTACTAAATAAATCCTTGCCATCTAAATTTTGGACCACAATTAATGTAAAAATTAATGGTTGGAGCAGTGGAAATAGCCTCTTACAAAAATGCTAGGGTAAATTAAAGCTGCGTACAATAGGCTCATGTAATCCGGCCCTTCCCCGAACCTCGCGCATAGTGGGAGCTTAGTACACCTGGCTGCCCTCCACAAATTAAAACCTCATTGAGAAATTCATGTCTTATTTTAGTTGTGGCTTTATAGACTTAAAGTATGTGTACTTTGTGTAGAGATTAAATTCAGAAATTGTATAAGTTTCAGTTTTTTATTTGAGATAATACATAAATTACCCATCAAACTTGTCCGGAAAAATTATTTACACACCTTAACTTTACTGGCGACCTATGTCCCCCCCTATTCTTGTTTGGGGTGAATTTAATACCCCATTGGTAACACTTAGTCAGTCTTGTGGTGGGGTGTGTAGTACACGCGCGCCACGTGTCAATATCTGCTCAAAAATGATTTTTTTCTGTTTTTACAAAAAAAAAAATAGTTTTTACAAATTTGTTTTTCCAGTTTTTACAAAATAAAATTCTTTTAAAAAAATGAAAAAATAAAAATAATATTTTTCAAAAAAGATCGGAATATTTTGTTGAAAATAATTTTTTCAGTTTTTAAAAAACAAAGATATTTTGTTAAAAAACGATTTTTTACTGTGTTTTTACAAAAAATAAATTAGTTTTTACAAGTTTGTTTTTCCATTTTTTGCAAAAAAAAATCTTTAAAAAACTGAAAAAATGAAGAAAAAAAACTTTTTTCAAAAGCGAAAATAATTTGTTGGAAATATTTTTTTCAGTTTTTAAAAAACAAAATATTTTATTAAAAACTGAATAAAAATTCTGTTTTTACAAAAAAAAAAAAATCGGTTTTTACAAATATGTTTTTACAAAAAAATATTTTGTTAAAAAAAATGATTTTTGCAATTGTGAGAGGAAGAAGAAAAGGTGGNGGAAGAGAAAAGGTGGAGAGAGAAAACAAAAAGNGGAAAAAAATAGAAAAAAAGAAGTAAACGGAAAAGGGACCCACACAGTAAAAATTTTTCCCTCTTACACGCGAGATTGGGAGAGTGAAGCTACTCTCTTTGCCACGTCACCATTTAGGATGAAAGTCTTAAATTCACCCCAAACAAGAATAGGGGGGACATAGGTCGCCAGTAAAGTTAAGGTGTGTAAATGATTTTTCCGGACAAGTTTGATGTGGTAATTTATGTATTATCTCTTTTTTATTTTGCAGACTTCAAAGTGATACATGCATGGCAACATCAAACAGACCCATAGAAGAAAAACTGTAAGATTTACCAGACCAGCTTATAGGACAGTTTGCAATTTAAAGCCACAAGTAAAAATCTTGGAAAGATTGATGGAATACAACATGCCAAGTGGACAAGAAGTAATGCTAGTGGAATCTTGAAATCCAATGAAATTGTAGATAGAGATATCATAAGATAAGAACTCTTTCCCTTCCTCCCAATATATAGTAAAGCCCAAGTAACCATACTACACAACATCTCATTTCTTCTCCTTAATTATTAAACCATGGCTGCTTCTACAATGGCTCTCTCCTCCTCTTCTTTTGCCGGAAAGGCAGTGAAACTCTCACCATCTTCCTCTGAAATCACCGGAAATGGGAAAGTTACCATGAGGAAGACTGCTACCAAGGCCAAGCCTGTCTCTTCTGGCAGCCCATGGTATGGTCCTGACCGTGTCAAGTACTTGGGCCCATTCTCCGGTGAATCTCCAAGCTACTTGACTGGTGAGTTCCCTGGTGACTATGGATGGGACACTGCTGGACTTTCAGCTGATCCAGAGACTTTTGCCAAGAACCGTGAGTTGGAGGTGATCCACTGCAGATGGGCAATGCTTGGAGCTCTTGGCTGTGTCTTCCCCGAACTCTTGGCACGTAACGGTGTCAAGTTCGGTGAAGCTGTATGGTTCAAGGCTGGATCTCAAATTTTCAGCGAGGGTGGTCTTGACTACTTGGGTAACCCAAGTTTGGTACACGCACAAAGCATCTTGGCCATTTGGGCTTGCCAAGTTGTGTTGATGGGAGCAGTTGAGGGTTACCGTGTTGCTGGTGGACCTCTCGGTGAGGTTGTTGACCCACTTTACCCTGGTGGTAGCTTCGACCCATTGGGTCTTGCTGAAGACCCAGAGGCTTTTGCTGAGCTCAAGGTAAAGGAGATCAAGAATGGCAGACTTGCTATGTTCTCCATGTTTGGATTCTTTGTTCAGGCTATCGTTACTGGAAAGGGTCCATTGGAAAACCTTGCCGATCATCTTGCAGACCCGGTTAACAACAACGCCTGGGCCTACGCCACAAACTTTGTCCCCGGAAAGTGAGTTAACAAAAGTTGATCTCTAATCTTTAAGTAGTGTGAGACTGAATATGTAGCTTGTGAGTGATGAACCCAAACAAGGGTCAGAGTTTATTTTTAGCATTCTGGGTTATGGGTTCATTAATGTGGTGTAAATTGGTTTGGATTAATTAATGACGAGCATGTGAATCTTTTCATCTTCTTTCTTGCACTTCCAATCTTTAATGTTCTACTTCTTTAGGATTTCAAAGTGCTTAACGGTTTAAAATGGTAGTGAAAATACAGAACCAAATAATGTCCAGAGAACAGTTCTTTGTTGTTCAATACTTATGGTTATTCCCTAGAGTTCATTTAAAAAAAATTCTTAGGATAATGCTGTCCAAACAATGTATTTTTAGATATTCGTGACAAAGAGTTTTTGCTCTGTCAGTGAATTTTATCAGGTGATAGCAAATTAATTACCATTTTTATTAGAGGACTAATCATCTATATTTTGGACCTTGCAATCTCATATTTTATTTTGGCTTCTATAGTAAAGTGTTATTATAGAGGATGCATATTATGACATAACATAAAAATCAGTTTGGAGAAAAACTTAATTTTTACAGTGAATGATTGTTATATAGAGATGTTATAGAGAGGTTTGACTGTACAATATAAAGATCAGTACAACCACATTAACCTTCCCAATATTTCATCCCATTTATGCGCAAAAATTCACCGGACAGTAAAGCAGAAAGCAGATGGTAATAGATTACTAGTGGGAAACAGAACACAACTAACTATAGATGAGAAAACAGCGAAAGGGGGTTAACTGTGTAACAAAGAGTTAAGAGAACACAAACGCGCCAACTAGTACTGTGTTAGCTCAGACATTCCTACATTACATTTAACTCTGAGGATAAACACGTAAAGTAAAGCCTCGTAGCACAGGGCAGCAGCCGGTCAAGTCTCTTCGGGGATCATGAACGATGGTTATTTCCACAGAAATTGCTCGAAAGGCCACTTTCAACACTCATTACAAGACCCCGAAAATACAAGGAGGCAGTAAGATTAGTAGCCGTTTTGCCATATTTGTTGTTGAGACTGCTTCGGCTGACCTTGAGAACCAGCCAACGATGCTGCATCCCGAAGGTTTTGTTGCTGCTGTTGATCCAATGAGATACCAGCCTGAGAATTGTAGAAATGTGGGTAACCCCCCAAAGATCCATAGCTCTGTGACGGCTGCTGACCTTGCCTAAATCCACCAGCCGTTTGCTGATTTTGCCCCTGAAAGCCATAGTACGTGTTGGCAGGAACAGCTGAAATTGTTCTTGAACCAAGTCCATGATGCCACAAAGCTGAATTCTCACTCTGAAATGAAAGAGTGTCGTCAAATAAAGGAGGGCGATACGCAGTGCTGAAACACAGCGCAAATAGAACCAGTGAAATTACACTGCATTTCTAAGTTCCGTGCCAACAACCCATGGTAGAACTTGATAAATGTAATTAACCAAACAAAATTCAAAAAAGGCCACGTGGCCAACTCAGGTGCTAATAAGAAATTTTTGGGACTAATTAGTGATAACCCTGTTAGTGAGTAAGGATATTTGTAACCCAAAAGATTAACAGCAAGGACACTAGCGAGTCAAACTGTAAAAGGAGGGTAAATGTGAACCTTTTCAAGAAGAACAGGGGTAAGTATGACCTTTTTCTCTTTTTTCTATATTTATAGTCTACTTTTCTTCTATGCTTGCAGGAAAAGGAATTTTACACACTTTCACAATATTAGTTACTCATTACACACCGCCAAAACGACACAAGGTAGCTACGTTTTTTCTTGTGTGTGTGTGTGTGGTGGTGGGGTGGGGGGGGGT
>NW_017676350.1:12466-43105 GCF_001879085.1 Nicotiana attenuata
GGTCGAATAGCTGTGCTTCTAAAAAAAAAGGTTACCTGCTGAAGAGACATCAAATGATTGGTATCCTTGTACTGAGAGCTCAATACGTCATCGTAACTTAAGTTAGTGCCAGAAGGAGCAGCAGCGGGGTTGATTGGGAAGTTCCCCGGGATAGCAGTTGTATTTCCGAAAGCACCATATCCAGAAGGAATACTGGCAGACTGTGGCAAGCTGTCGACAGAAGCACTATTCTTATATTGGGGGAGCATTGCCGCAAGCGACTGATGATAAGTGCTGTTACCAGGAAATGCTTGTTGGAATGCAGACGGCATGTATGGATAGTTCTGATGCATAAAGGGATAACTAATCATGTTGGCAAATGGTCCTAGTGGAACAGTTTGTTGAGCATATGGGTGTACAGTTAGATGTTGCGGTACGGCAGGTCCGGCGGCGACGCTAGCTCCAGAAAGCATCTGCTGCTGAGTAGGCTGTGCTGATGAAAAACCAACTGTCTTCAAAGCCTGCGGAAACACTTAACTATGACGCACCATTGCAACAAGAGCAAAGGGAGAAAACATTGGATGGATAATAAAGTATACTGTGAAATATCTATTGGATACAACCAGATGCATTACCTCAGGCATGGAAATTGTTGAGCCACTGATTGATGAAACTGAGTTGCCATATTTTGTTGGCATTGTTTGTGTTGTTGGATAAGGGGAATACGAAAGCTCCGACTCTCGACCAGGATGAACGTTACCAGCCAACAAGGTACTCTGCAAAGAATTTGTGTAGACCTACTCGAATGAAATAGCAAGAGAGAAAATTAGGTAGAGCAACAGATACTATTCTACGGCAGACAAAATGGTAACTCTGATCTCGCTAACATGCTTCTCTAGTAATTTTTTGATAAATGACGTGCTTCTTTACTGTTCTGTTGGGGGCATTACAGATATTCCGGTACTTGGAACAATTTTTATAATAAAATTTATTCATCAAAGTGCACCAACCACTATACACCTTCACAAAAGTTAACAAATAGTTTAGCTACTTGGGATTCGTAATCACTGAGGGTCAAGAATCAAGAGAATTAATGCTAATATATGTTAGAATATATATTAGTTAAAAGCTAGAAAACACCAAACTTACATTAAGCACTTGAAATACAGATTAAAGAGAATGAAACACTGTTGATATTATGTGTCTCCCCATTGCAAAGGAGCCACAAATATGAGTGAGTTTACACCGGACAGAAGACTTACAAGGACTAAAGTACTTTTCCTCCAAAATGCCAAAAAGGTAAAGGCTGAGTAACTGAGTAAGTTTATGTGACAGGATCAGACCCAGACCTCAGTGCATTACTTGAATATTATAAAATTACAAAGCTAAACTTCAAAATAAGTAAGCTGGTGACTCACGCCCAAGGGTGTGGCCTAGTGATCAATGAAGTGGGTTGAGACAAAAACACTAGGTGTTTTCTTCCCTCAGTCCAAACCTTAGTGGATAGAGTTATATAGTACCTGTTGCTAGTGAGAGGTAGCAGGTACCCGATGGAGTTAGTCGAGGTGCCCGCAAGATGGCCCGGCCGCCACGGTTATCAAAAAAAATTAAGTAAGCCGGTGACTCCTTATCAAAAAAGTTATCCGGCGACTTGCAGAAGTTTTTTTTCTATTAATGTACGAAACACCTCAATGCATTATTTTTATATTTTCAGGTAAAAGGTCCACACCAGAGTGCAAAAGAAGTATGAGTTAACGGTTTAAGTCTTTACTTCCAACATAGAACATGTATACCAAAGCTCTCGAGGGTAACGGAACACCTAACCAGAGAGGCCACAGAACCATGCAAAACTTTTCTTTATACATGCATCCTCCTCCACTAGAAAAGAAAGTCTAACAAACAGATAAGTCTATTCCACTCTTTCAAAACACTCTTAAAATATCATCCAGTGAGTAAAAAGGCAGATTGCAGAATACTAAGCTAACTAAGCTCCACATTAAAATGCCGCTTGCAACTCAAATGTTAACAAAATAGCAACTGCCAACTTTGCAACTCCTGATGCAGCAATTCCTTTCCTCAACGCCACTCATAACTAAATATCTTACAGAAGTCTCGCTCGCCGAATACACTTAAACTAAAGTCATCTTCAAACTTGAAGTTTTAATATTTGGAAATCTTCTTGCAAACAACAGGAAATGCATCCCAAGGAGAGAACAGGAAACCATTCTACATCCTGAACAAAAGGAAGAAAAAGTTTTCTTACTCACATTTGAAAAAGGAGCAAGACTCTGCATATGAGAACTTGTCTGTGGCTGACTAAATGCTGCATTCAATTGTTGAGCACTTTCGTATGAATAGCTAGCAGCAGAGGACGGATAGGAGTATTGATGCCCATGTTCACTAGTTTCTGCTTTCAGAGATTCTGGTTGTGCAGCAGATGGCAAATCGTAGTTTCCAGAACTTGCATTAGTTCTATGGAATAAATTACTATCAGACTCATTTCTGAGAGTTTCCTCGCCATAGTATTCAGAAGCCCTGCAAAATAATGTAATTTAACAATTAAAGAACTAGCCTTTCCCTATGCTTTGCACAGATATCTCTTGTTTTGTACATCTATACACGGAAAATATCTTTTTTTACTAAAGGAATCAGTTTCAAATATTGATAAAGAGAGCGTTGTGTATAAATTTTAGATGAGAAAATGTACTACATCATCATTTTAGTAGAAACAAAGATGTGATCGAGTTAACAGATTTACAAACCTGGTGCCCAAGTGCCCAACTGAAGAACTATCCGCATCCTTCGGTGCATCTTCCAAGCTAGTCTTCGCAGGGGCAGAGGCATGTGATCCAGAAAAGGACACACCACCAAAGCTACCAAAACTTAGGTGTGAGCAGTCCGCAGTTTGAACTTGAAGATGGTCTGGAATCAAAACGGACGGACCATCTCCATCAGATGGAAAACCCCGATCGTCCTCTATGCTTAGTTGTTGCAAGTTCGTAGCAACTGAAGAAGATGAGGCGTTAACATCTTCAACTGCCACAAGATAAAGAACAGTTCTTATATAAAAAAGAGCAGTACTTTAAAACATTTGAATGGCACAACTACTGTTGTACCAACAATCTAAAACAATTAGGTTTCTGATATGCTACATATCCATCGGTAGTAGATAAGACAAATGGACTGTCACAATGTTAGCATTACATAAAGATGGCAGTAAAGTAGCACATTAAGGGGCCGTTTGGCTTGGAGTTTAAGACATATAATCTCCACATATAAATCAACATAAGTTTATATAATGTTCGGTTGGGATTTGAGGAGACTTTAATCTCCAAATAGATATCAGTAATATTAATTAATACAATGTGTGGTTGCTCCTTTTTGTTTTTTCATAAATAATACCTGCATAAGTTATGCGGGCATCTATGTATTATTTTATGCGGGATAGAATGAGGAATAAGATTGCGGGCATTAGTAATACATGGATTAAAATGCTAAAATGATCAACGTAACCCTCATAATAGTAAGAAATTTTTAATTTTGTTTAAAAAGTAACAAATATTTTAGAGTATACTCTGTATACTAATATGTAATATATCAACCCAAACATTCAACAAGAAATAATCCACAATCCCTATATTACTATTCCTTCCATAACAATACATACATTACAATTGATGCGTAATCCCTGCATAACTTGATTCTGAACCAAACAACCCCCAAGTCTGCAGACCGTTAAGATGAACATTCATCACTTTCTACTAATTCTATCTTCCAATTTACGCAGATAAACAGATCTACATCTAACGATGCTAAAACACCAACCAATACCACCTCAATTAAACTAAAACAATGAGATTAATATGTTAAATGATAATATGCATATCTCATGCCAAACCAAAACACACATATATTCACCTTGCTGATGCTCAAAAGTGTGACTCTGGTGTTGATATTGGTAGAGGTCATTGTCATCGAGAGAAGCACTATCAGCATTATCCTCCTGCAACTTTCTACTGGAAAGAGAACTACCGAGATCTTCATTAGCACTGTCATCTCCCCCTTGTGCCTCGTCAATTTCAGTTTGGCGATCAATTCTGTCAAATGACACGTCAGATGGATCAGGATGTTGCACAAAATCAGTGGGAGGCTCCGAGACAGCAGGCTGGCTAGCAGCTGATGGCTGCTCAATTAACGGCCATTCATCGTTCGCAGATTGCTGCTGAGATGAATAATCCCCTGGTTCCTGATGTACCTCGTGAACCTTCATATGATCATCAGAAAACTGCACATTATGATGTGATGCACCATAAGGAGGTGGCGCCCGAACATCGTTTTGGTTGACACCAATATTAGTACGGTGAGATACGTTCGATACACTTGGCACTTGACTCTGTGGCCTACCCATTTTCACAATATCAGCCATTGATACTTGACCTGGCACCCCACCCCAAGTAGGTTGATATCCAGAAGAAGGCTGTGAAGCAGCTGAATGACCATCAACTGCCGCTGGCGCCAATTTTTTCCTTTCATTTCCAGCAGCATCACTGTAACACAATTCAAAAGCATAAAAAGGAAAATCAAAAACTAGCCAAACATCCCCAAAAATAATTTGAACAACTTAACGTGCATGGTTAAAAGGATAGATTACAACAACAACAACCCAGTATAGTCCCACAAGTGGGGTCTGGGGAGGGTAGTGTGTACGCAGACCTTACCTCTACCCCGATGGGGTAGAGAGGCTGTTTCCGATAGACCATCGGCTCAAGAAGACGAAAAGAGACAATATATCACTACCATCAATAAAAAACCATGGAAATAATAACGACATCACAAGAACCAGTGAATAAATGGAAAGCAGAAATAATAACCAGTAAATAAGGCCCTAAACTATGAAAACGGAAGAGTAATGAAAACACAACACTGACCACTAGCAGTCTAAGACTAAATCCTATCAACCCTCACACTGGTAGACAAAAAAGGATAGAATACAAGAAATAAATTTCTTATGAGTATATTCAACTTGATAGTTTGATTCAGCAATTAAAGATTATTACCGCTAATTAAATCTGGTTGTTCAAATATAGCTTTATTATGATAAGAACTTCTCATTAGTGCAAAAGAGGCATTGACAAACTTAATGGACCATGCTGCAGGGATTGATGGATTAGTACACAGTTACCACCGACAGTATCTGAAAGCAACTGATTGTCTTGTGAAAAAACAAAACCTTTTAACAAGACAACAGTACTAACCTGACAGCAGTTGGTCTCCTATCTATGTTACTTCCTAAAACTCCAGGGGTTGAAGAGAAGTTGTTTGTATGTGATCCACTTTCCTTTCTGTAAGCAGGAGCAGGCTTGGTAGACTCTGTCAAAGTTGATTACAAAACAAAATGATCCAGTATCAGACAACACAACAAATTAAACACAATTTAGACATAATTTCTCTTTCAGAAACTGTGCATTAACATGCATATACCTGACCCGCTACGCCCAACATATCGTTCCGCACCAGTCCTACTGGCACGACTTGACGTGCTACTAGAAACCCAGGACCTAGACTCAGTTGTATCCTTATTCTGAACCAAAGATGAACAGAAGTTAAGCGACAGATATGAACAGCTATTTGAGCAAGCAACATAACAACCCATTAAAAGCACTTTTTCAAGGTCAGTAATAAGCAAGCTACGCTTCAACAAAATACTGCTACGTATCAAATGGGATGTGTAATGCCGTGCCCCCAAGATTATACCAGCATATATATCAAATAAAAGGAAAAGTTAGAACACCAAAAATACAGAAAGCAGGACTCTATCAATATAAAAGTTTAAAGAATTCAAGAAATAAATTGGTTTGGAGTTTATGCTTTAGTAATGATTACGAACCTCTTTTCTCTTTTCTCGTTTGCTCTTCACCTCATGAAAAGTATCTAGCCAATTAATAAACATCAAATTAGAAGGTGATAAGAAATATCAACTTATTCAAGCAAGGAAGATTGACAAAATAGTAACAAAGTTTTTAGCACGATAACTACAAAGATGTCAGTTTAAGTAACTATTACCGAGCATAGGAAGAACATGATTAGCAACAGAAGTTCAAATTTTCTGCAGCTTAGGCATTGCAATAGTGCTGAAATCACCAGAAGAATCAATCTAATGCGTTTTCAGCGCCCAACACTTGATTCTTGCTCAATCTCAAAGGCAGCCTATCTAATCTCAAGATAAGTTCTAAATTATGTTCAAGTACGGCATTTATAAATAGTATCTGAATGCCACCTCTCATCTGACTGACACGTAAAATTTGTAATGGCTCACAAATCACTGATTTAGCTCCTACACTAATTAACAATAAGATTGGAAATTCACAAATACCTCGGAAAATACAAGTGAAAAGGTAGCCATCTCAAAACCGGTCCGTAACATAAGGACGAGTCAAGGATCGTGCCAAACATTATTTACACCAAAAGTTCTTCTGAGATTTTTTCAATATGCATGCCATCAAATCATATCGTTTTGTTTTTCGATAACTATGGTGTCCGGGCTAACTTGCACGCATCTCGACCAATTCCACGAGGTACTTGCTATCTCCCACCAACACGTAGCGGGTAACTCTGTCTACCAAGGCTTGGACTACCATAAAATCAAATCTTGTATTGACCAAATCGATATTTCTCCATAATAAAAGTTACAAAGCATTACAAATACAGAAACTTCACGGATATACAAGAATCCATTATATTTAATTTTACTTTCTTAGACAAAAGCTTGGCTACAAAGAACATTAAACTCGGACACAGGACACCACAAATGAATCAAACAAAGATAGAAATTTTGCAAAGCATAAAAAGAGAAATAATTTATTCTTCTTTTCTTCATCCACTTATTCTTACAACCCCATACCTTCATGTGTGTATGTCTTTCAAACAAAACACATATTTTTAACATACTTGCTACTACAATTCTCAAAGAGAACTGGAAAAGAAAAGCGGTTACTTTAGTATATAATCTGAAAACTACAATATTCAAGAAGAGAAGTTTCTTTACTATATAATCTGAAAACTGAAAAATTGCATGAACACAATACTAAAGAACCAAAAAATACCAAAATACCCATAAAATAATTACAAAAAACAACTAAAAAGAGTTTAATTTTAACATAATATTCGTTACAACAATATTCAAGAAAAGAGGTTACTTTACTATATACTCGAAAAACTGAAAAATTGCATGAACACAACTAAAGAACCAAAAAAAATACCCAATACCCATAAAATTAATTACAAAGAAGAACCAAAAAGAGTTTAGATTTAACCTTGAGAGAGAAGCTTATTGACGGCTTCATTAGGGTCCATATTACAATCTTTGAGCACAGCATAGATCTCAGCTTCAGTACAGAAATTAACAATTTCCTTTAAACTTTGTACCATCTTTTTTGAACCTCCTGGTATTATTGATTCTACTCCAATTCCTCCTCCATTTTTACTACTACTGTTTTTTCCTCTGCTACTACTCATCCTCCTTTACTCTCTCTTTCTCTCTCTCTGTAAAATAGTAAACAGAAAAACAGAGAAGTGTATTCTACTCCAGTAGATCTATTTCAATTAGAAATACAATCAATTTTGCAGTTGAATTTTGAATTGACGGCTTCGGTTATGGCTTTGTTCTTCTAGTGGTGAAAGGTGAAAAGAATCCGCGGCGAAGAGGATATATCTAATGAGAGGAAGTTTTGGTTTTATTTTTGGTTTTTATTTTTGGTGGAAAATCCCTATTAAATTCTTGTTTTCTTTTCTCTCTTTAATAATAAGAGTAGTTAATATAAGAGGGCAAAATACAAAATTATCCTAAAGATCGACATAATTTTGCTCTCTAGTCAAAAGTATATAAAGAAAATTGTATTTTATATGTATAATATTTATATTTATACACAAATATTATATATAATTACGATTATTATTTTTAAAAGCAATCAAAAATATTTTGGACTTCCTCCCTTCTTTGCAATTTTTGATTTTGGTAACTATCTTCATTATTTCAACTATAATTTGAAATATTATTTATAAATTGATATTTACTAAGTCATACCATGAAAGTCTGGGAGAGGGTGGTGGAAGTGAGGATAAGGAGGGCGGTGTCTATATCGGAAAATCAGTTCCGGTTCATGCCGGGCCGTTCTATTACAGAAGCTATCCACCTTATCAGGAGGTTGGTGGAACTATACAAGGATAGGAAGAGGGATTTGCATATGGTGTTTATTGACCTAGAGAAGGCATATGACAAGGTCCCTAGGGACGTCCTTTGGAGGTGTCTGGAGGTGAAAGGTGTGCCGGTGGCTTACATTAGGGCGATAAAGGATATGTATGATGGAGCTATGACTCGGGTTTAGGACTGTGGGAGGTGACTCAGAGCCTTTTCCGGTGGTTATGAGATTACACCAAGGTTCTGCGCTCAGCCAGTTCTTATTTGCTCTGGCGATGGACGCACTGACACACCATATCCAAGGAGAGGTGACATGGTGTATGTTGTTCGCTGATGATATAGTCCTGATTGATGAGACGTGGGGCGGTGTTAATGGGAGACTGGAGGTATGGAGGCAGACTCTAGAGTCTAAAGGTTTCAAGTTGAGTAGGACTAAGACAGAATATGTGGAATGTAAGTCCAGCAACGTGACAGGAAAAGCGGATGTGGAAGTCAGGCTTGACTCACAGGTCATCCTCAAGAGAGAAAGTTTTAAGTACTTAGGGTCAATTATCAAGGGAGATGGGGAGATCGACGGGGATGTTACGCACCGTATAGGAGTGAGGTGGATGAAATGGAGGCTAGCGTCTGGAGTCCTGTGTGAAAAGAATGTGCCACAGAAACTCAAAAGTAAGTTCTATAAAGTGGTGGTTAGACCGGCCATGTTGTATGGAGCTGAGTGTTGGCCAGTCAAGAATTCACATATCCAGAAGATGTGTAGGCATGTAAATTTTATGAAAATTAAATCCATGAAATAATGTGGACTATATTTTAAATTCAAGATATATTGATCCAAATAAATATATGGGCTAATATAATTGAATTAATTATATAAGTCCAATATATATGGATTAAATAAATAAGTCTTAATCCATTGGGCTAGCCCATTTAATTAGGCTAAAGTAATGAACCCACTTCATTAAGCCCAAGATGTCATCTTCCTAGAGGCCCAGTTTGGTGCCACGTGTCAAATGACGTGGCACGCCAAGTCAAATGGAAGAGCCAATAGGACCATGCCATGTGTCAAAATGACAAGGCATGCCCAGTCACACTGAAAGGCCAATGAAATCGTGCCACGTGTGCAAGTGACATGTTCTGGCCAATCAAATGCGGCCATGTCACTCTTCAATCTGATTGGTCGGAAAGAGTTTGTTCTTATCATAACTCTTCCCTTCCACAACTATAAATAGGGGTCTTCATAACCCAAAAAAGGGACCAGAAGTTATAACAAGAAGCAAGAGAGAGCTCGTGGATCAAACACCGCAAATTTCTCTATAAGTTTCAAGCTTAAAGCAATCAAGTTCAAGTTCAAGAAATAAAGTTCAAGCTCAAGAACGAAGAACGAATCAAGATCAAGTTCAAGCAATCAAGCTCAAGCTCAAGCTCATGAACAAGATCATCGTTCGTGGAAACAAATATAGATTCAAGATCAAGCTCAAAGGCCCTTGAATTTATTCACAATTGGAAAGAAGAATTAGAGGATCCATAGAGATTGTAACACTCAAATATTCGAAATAAAATACTACGATTGTTGCGATATTTTCGGTCTTGATTTTATTTTCTCAACGCAAATTTATTGTCTACAAATTCTGGCACGCCCAGTGGGACAATCTCTACCTCTCATCTCAACTTTTTAATCACCAAAGTTCAAGAACATTGAAATGGCTTCAAAGAAAATCAACTCCAGATCAACATTCACCAAGGCTGCTAACTCCAGGTTCTATGCTGATGTGGAAAGCATCCTCGATGTTACCTTTGGAAGCTTCGGACCAGTTACGAGGAGCAAAGCAAGCTCTTTAGGACAACAAGCACCCCAAGTGTCGTCCGCATCAACCCCTGTTTTCGGATCTTCATCATCAGAAGGAGCAAGATCTTCCACAAACGCACCTGAAGGAGGAAGCGATGTTGCTGAAAAGATCAAGAAAACTCTTGCTCTGCTTGACCTCTCTGGATCCAAGCACTCTGCTATGAAGGAAGATGATGATGCTTCAAGTGATGGATCCTCCCCACTTACACCACATAGCGTGAGCCAATCAAGGATCAATCTATATGAAAATCCATGCTACTCTCCATCGTCCACGACAATCATGCAAGCAATGGTTATTGAAGCTTCTACTGTAGAAGAACAACTTGCAAATTTGACAAAAGCAATTGAAAGCTTATCAAAGCACATGCAAGATCAAGATGCTAAACTTTTGAAGTTAACAAATACATTGGATAGCATAGTAGAGGGAGAATCGACACAAACACCTTTAAATCTTCAAAGATCACAAGAGAAAGAAGACTCCTCTGAAAAGCAAGCAACGACAACCAAGGAGATTCAAGTCTCCGCTGAAGGTCTGATTCCCGCTGGGAAATTAAAGGACTTCATCATGGAATCTATCAAAGATAAACGTGAGTCGTCAAAATTATCACTCACATATGCAAAGCCGTATACACAAGGAATTGATAACTTGAAGATGCATGTTGGTTATCAACCTCCTAAGTTGCAACAATTCGACGACAAGGGAAATCCGAGACAATATGTAGCACACTTTGTTGAAACTTGCAACAATGCTGGAACGTATGGAGATTATCTTGTCAAACATTTTGTTGGATCTCTCAAAGGTAATGAATTCGATTGGTACACATATCACGAATCTGGGTCCATCGATAGTTGGGAGCAGTTGGAGCAAGAGTTTCTCAATCGTTTCTATAGCACAAGACGCATTGTAAGCATGATCGAACTTACAAATGCTCATCAAAGAAAGGATGAGCCAATTATTGACTTTATCAATCGTTGGAGGAGCATAAGCCTTAACTGCAAAGACCGCCTTAGTGAAACTTCTAGCATAGAAATGTGCATTCAAGGCATGCGTTGGGGTCTTCGCTATATCTTACAAGGCATAAAGCCCAAAATATTTGAAGAACTAGCAACTCGTGCTCATGATATGGAACTAAGTATGGCCATAAGTGGAGACCAAGAGCTATATGTCTTTGAGCCTTACGGCGAAGAAGAAGAAGAAGAAGAAGAAGAAGAAGAAGAAGAAGGCGAGGATGGGGGCAAGTTTTCATCCGAGAATGAAAGTGAAGAGTCTATGCATGTCACTACGCTCCTCGACGTACGAGCCTAAACTGCAAGTCATAATTCTCCTTAACGCATGAGCCTAAACTGCAAGTTATAATGCTCCTCAATGCATGAGCCTAAACTGCAAGTTATAACGCTCCTCAAAGCACGAGCCTAAACTGCAAGTTATAATGCTTCTTGGCACATGAGCATATATTGTATGTATCGAAGCTCCCCAATTTTGAACTAAATCTTTAAGACGTGAAGCTCTTCAAATTCGAGCAAAGTGTTCAAGTTGCAAAGTTCTTCAAATTCGAGCAAAGACTCAAGTCGAAAGCTCTTCAAAGTCGAGCAAAGACTTCAAGCTGCAAAGCTTTTTAAATTCGAGCCAAACTTCAAGACGTAAAGCTCTTCAAATTCAAACAAAGTGTTCAAGTTGCAAAACTCTTGAAATTCGAGCAAAGACTCAAGTCAAAAGCTCTTCAAAGTCGAGCAAAGACTTCAAGTTGCAAAGCTTTTCAAATTCGAGCCAAACTTCAAGACGTAAAGCTCTTCAAATTCAAACAAAGTGTTCAAGTTGCAAAACTCCTCAAATTCGAGTAAAGACTCAAGTCGAAAAACTCTTCAAAGTCGAGAAAAGACTTCAAGTCGCAAAGCTTTCCAAATTCGAGCCAAACTTCAAGTTGCAAAGCTCTTCAAAATTGAGCAAGTCTTCAAGTTGTGAAGCATTTCAAAACATAAGCTAAATCTTCAAATTATTACGCTACTGCCACGATCCTAAACTACATGTCTTTAAGCTCTTCAAATTTGAGCAAAATCTTCAGGTTGCAAAGCTACTCAAAATACGAGCTTAAATTGCAAATCGCTACGCTCCTTGGCGCACGAGCCTAAACTGCATATTCTTACACTCCTGGCTCGCATGAGTCTAAACTGTGTACGGCCCACCAAAAACAAACAAAAAAGGGTCCGCTAGGTTGAAAATCTCGAAAGAGGAAGCCTAGGCAAAAGTTAGGACATAAAAAAATCACCTATTCTGAACTACTGTATGACCTGATCCTCTTCACCGAGGGGCAAGCCACCATAGCAAATTGGCATCTCCGATGGATGTAGNCCCGACATCGGGGTGTCACTAGTCATGAGCATCTATCAAGGTCTGAATACAGTTGGAGCAAGAGTTTCTCAATCGTTTCTATAGCACAAGACGCATTGTAAGCATGATCGAACTTACAAACGCTCATCAAAGAAAGGATGAGCCAATTATTGACTTTATCAACCGTTGGAGGAGCTTAAGCCTCAACTGCAAAGATCGCCTTAGTGAAACTTCTAGCATCGAAATGTGCATTCAAGGCATGCGTTGTGGTCTTCGCTATATCTTACAAGGCATAAAGCCCAAAACATTTGAAGAACTAGCAACTCGTGCTCATGATATGGAACTAAGTATGGCCACAAGTGGAGACCAAGAGCTATATGTCTTTGAGCCTTACGACGAAGAAGAAGATCAAGAAGGCGAGGATGGGGGCAAGTTTTCATCCAAGAATGAAACCGAAGAGTCAATGCATGTCACTATGCTCCTTGACGCATGAGCCTAAACTGCAAGTTATAATGCTCCTCAACGCACGAGCCTAAACTGCAAGTTATAATGCTCCTCAACGCACGAGCCTAAACTGCAAGTTATAATGCTCCTTAACGCATGAGCCTAAACTGCAAGTTATAATGCTCCTCGACGTACGAGCCTAAACTGCAAGTCATGATGCTCCTCGACGTACGAGCCTAAACTGCAAGTCATGATGCTCCTCGACGTACGAGCCTAAACTGCAAGTTATGATGCTCCTCGACGTACGAGCCTAAATTGCAAGTCATGATGCTCCTCGACGTACGAGCCTAAACTGCAAGTCATGACGCTCCTTGACGCACGAGCCTAAACTGCATGTTGCTACACTCCTGGCCCGCAAGAGTATAAACTGTGTACGACCAGCCTGGTGAGGGCTGGCTGTCTGAGGACAGGTTAAGGCAGGGCCTGCTGGGCTTGCTTCTCATGAGATTGGGTGAGGGAAGAATTCGGTTCAGATGTAGGATACCTATCCAGAAGTTTTCGCAACTCAATCATAGATGATGGAATCATCAAAGATTTGACCTTTTCGAACTCTGTCTGTAACTCACTAGAGGCCCGGGAAACAAAGAGAAGATGTGTACGAACGAGATATCCAGCAACAAGAAGAAGGAAAAGGATTGAATAGAGGAACTCCCAAGCATTTGGCGATCTCAGATGTGTCGATATCAATGGTGACTCATTATTTCGATGAATCATTTCTTCGGACAGAAGAAGATTATGTAAACACTTACTCGAGATCTCACTTATCAGATTTCACAATAAAAGTCCGCTAGGTTGAAAATCTCGAAAGAGGCGGCCTAGGCAAAAGTTAGGACTTAAAAAAAAAATAGGTCCGCTAGGTTGAAAACTTCGAAAGAGGCGGCCTAGGTAAAAGTTAGGACTTAAAAAAAAGGTCTGCTAGGTTGAAAACTTCGAAAGAGGCAGCCTAGGCAAAAGTTATGACAAAAAAAAAAAATCTACCCAGTCTGAACTACGGTATGACTTGATCCTCTTCACCGAGGTACGTAGGCAGCTTAGAGTTTCATTCTAAGTTTAGTCGCATAAGTTCAAAAGATACATATTGCCCCAATTGTTGTTCGAGTGAAGTATGAAGGAATGTAAAATCAAGCTGAAACGCCATCCTCCTATTGAACTTTGATCACATTTGATTTAAAGGGGGGGGCAAGCTTCCATGGTAAATTGGTGTCTTCAATGGGATGATTATAGTCTTTTAGGAGGCTACCAAGTATTTGCAATGAATCCTGGTGATCTGTTATGCCTTCAAGTTCGCCAAACCTTCAAATTTTTGGTCTTCAAGTTGAAGTCTGCAAATCCGCCAGTCTTTAAGTTGAAGTATTCAAGCCCTCCAAGTCCATCGGCCTTCAAGTTGAAGTCCTTAAGTTCACCAGAATTCAAGTTGAGTTGTTTAAGCCCTCGAAGTCTCCAAGTTAAAATATTCAAGTCCGTCGGTCTTCAAGTTGAAGTCTTCACGTTCGCCACCCTTCAAGTTGAAATCTTCAAGTCCGTCGGTCTTCAAGCTGAAGTCTGCAAAGTTTGCCGAATCTTCAAAGATTTCCAAGTGTTCAAGTCGACGTCGTCAAGTCCATGAAGTCTTCGAGTTGAAGCTTTATAACTTTCCAATCTTAAGGTGGACTTATGAGTCCCTTTGCACCTTAAGTTGGCCTCTTCGTGGGTTTGTCCTTAAAAGGAACTATAATTTTCCAATCTTAAGGTGAACATATAAGTCCCTTTGCACCTTAAGTTGGCCTCTTCGTGGGTTTGTCCTTAAAAGGAACTATAATTTTCCAATCTTAAGGTGGACATATAAGTCCCTTTGCACCTTAAGTTGGTCTCGTTGCGGATTTGTCCGTCTATATGTTGATGTGGATTTGTTCGCCTATATGTTGATGTGGATGTGTACATCTTTATGATGATGTAGATGTGTCCATCTATATGTTGATGCGGATTTGTCCATCTATATGTTGATGCGGATTTGTTCGTCTATATGGTGATGTGGATGTGTCCATCTATATGTTGATGCGGATTTGTCTGTCAATATGTTGATGCGGATTTGTCCGTCTATATGGTGATGTGGATGTGTCCATCTATTGTTGATGCGGATTTGTCCGTCTATATGGTGATGTGGACTTGTCCGTCTATATATTGAGGTGGATGTGTCCGTCTATATATTGAGGTGGACGTGTCCCTCAATATGTTGATGTGAATTTGTCCGTTTATATGTTGATGCGGATTTGTCCGTCTATATATTGAGGTGGATGTGTCCGTCTGTATGCTGATGTGGATTTGTCTGTCTATATGATGATGGGGACTTGTCCGTCTATAAGTTGTTACGTATTTATCCGTCTATAAGTTGTTGCAAATTGATCTGTCTATGAGTTGTTGCAAGATCTGCCCGTCTATAAATTGTTGTGGATTTAACCGTCTATAAGTTGTTGCGGATTCATCCTTCGATAATCCTTCGATAGGACGTCATGGAGTTGCTCGTCGACTTAGTACTTAACGACTCTTCTTGTTTGACCTACAAAAAAATGACAAAAGAAAAAAAAAGTACAAGAAGAGAAAAAGAAATTACTTTCACGTTAGTACCCCTAAATCGTCAAAGTAGACTCAAAGCAATTTGCAAACGATGGAATTGATACTAATACAACGGAGAATGTATGGTATATATAGGGGTCTAAAGGATGGCATAAAGAAGTTCGATCCGATGCGGGATCAAGTTAAAGGCGGCGGCCCTTTCCGATGTGGACTCGGTAGTTTGATTCTTCCGTGTTCGAATAGAAGTCGACCAAAGCAATTCGGTTTAGAGTCGAAATGCAAAAGGTTCGACATTGGACTATGTGATAAAGGAGTATCTGTACATGTTCATGAGACAAAGAGCTTACGTGTGACTCCAAATGATTAATATGTAAGAATTCCAAATGCAAAAGTGGTCACGTGCAATCACTGCTCCAGTTAGCAAATGTGGGTATCATTGGCAAAATTTAAGTTCAAATGCCAAAGTTTTAAGCTTATGTGGCTTTTCTTTGTCTTCATAAAGAAAATGCATTTCTATTATAAGCATAAGGAGGATCATTTCAAACAACTGCCAGGTTCTTTTCATTACAAACAAATTTCCTAGGCTAATAAATTGGGGGCTCAAAGTCATCCTATTTGGTGTCTTCATACTACTTCAATTCTTGTCTTAAGTGCGACATATCTATACCTCAACAAGTCTTGAAGTGGGGGCATTTGTAGGCATGTAAATTTTATGAAAATTAAATCCATGAAATAATGTGGACTATATTTTAAATTCAAGATATATTGATCCAAATAAATATATGGGCTAATATAATTGAATTAATTATATAAGTCCAATATATATGGATTAAATAAATAAGTCTTAATCCATTGGGCTAGCCCATTTAATTAGGCTAAAGTAATGAACCCACTTCATTAAGCCCAAGATGTCATCTTCCTAGAGGCCCAGTTTGGTGCCACATGTCAAATGATGTGGCACGCCAAGTCAAATGGAAGAGCCAATAGGACCATGCCATGTGTCAAAATGACAAGGCATGCCCAGTCACACTGAAAGGCCAATGAAATCGTGCCACGTGTGCAAGTGACATGTTCTGGCCAATCAAATGCGGCCATGTCACTCTTCAATCTGATTGGTCGGAAAGAGTTTGTTCTTATCATAACTCTTCCCTTCCACAACTATAAATAGGGGTCTTCATAACCCAATAAAGGGACCAGAAGTTATAACAAGAAGCAAGAGAGAGCTCGTGGATCAAACACCGCAAATTTCTCTACAAGTTTCAAGCTTCAAGCAATCAAGTTCAAGAAATAAAGTTCAAGCTCAAGAACGAAGAACGAATCAAGATCAAGTTCAAGCAATCAAGCTCAAGCTCAAGCTCACGAACAAGATCATCGTTCGTGGAAACAAATATAGATTCAAGATCAAGCTCAAAGGCCCTTGAATTTATTCACAATTGGAAAGAAGAATCAGAGGATCCATATAGATTGTAACACTCAAATATTCGAAATAAAATACTACGATTGTTGCGATATTTTCGGTCTTGATTTTATTTTCTCGACGCAAATTTATTGTCTACAAGATGAAAGTAGCAGAAATGAGGATGTTGAGAGGATGTGTGGGCACACTAGGCTGGATAAGATTTGGAATGAAGATATTCGGGAGAGGGTGGGCGTGGCTCCCGTGGACGACAAGATGCGGGAAGCGCGGCTTAGATGGTTCGGACACATGCAGAGGAGAAGCCTAGATGCACCGGTTAGGAGGTGTGAGCGGTTGATTTTGGCAGGTACGAGAAGAGCCAGAGGGCGGCCTAGGAAGTATTGAGGCGAGGTGATCAGGCAGGACATGGCGCGGCTTCAGATTTCCGAGGACATGTCGCGGCTTCAGATTTCCGAGGACATGGCTCTTGATAGGAACATGTGGAGGTCGAGCATTAGGGTGGTAGGCTAGGGGGTAGTCAAGAGTTCTTCCCTTTTTGTACCGGGTAGTCTGATAGAGTTTCGTTAGGTTTGTTAGCGGTCTTTGTTGTATTCACATTGGTGTTTTGCATAGTTTTGTGTTATTGTCCTTTCACTTATTTGTTGTGGTTATTTTCTTTCTAATATCTTTTATTGTTACATGTCTTTTCTCTTGTTTCTTTTCTGATATTATTGCCTTTCCTCTTGAGCGGAGAGTCTCCTGGAAACAACCTCTCTGCCCTTTTCGGGGTAGGGGTATATAAGGTCTGCGTATACTCTACTCTCCCCAGACCCCACTAGTGGGATTTTACTGGGTATGTTGTTGTTGTTGTAATTAAATCCAAATTTTTTATTTGAAGATGAGAAACTAATTTGAGAAATATTTAAACTGAAATATTGATTTACAATACTTTAATTTTATTTCCAATTGAAATATTCTCTCTCTCTCTCTATATATCCTTTTTTCTTTTGTAATTTTTTTTTTTGGTTCCTTTATTTTTTGAACTTCCTCCCTTCTTTACAATTTTTGATTTTGGTAACTATCTTCATTATTTAAACTTTGAAATATTATTTATAAATTGATATTTATTTTATAATTTAATCCAAAATTTTGATTTGAAGATAAGAAACTAATTTGAGAAATATTTAAGCTGAAATAATGATTTACAATACTTTAATTTGAAATTCATATCCAAACATTGTTTAAACTAACTTAGATATATGTTATTCTCTTTTATTTTTTATATAAGTAACATGGATAGATATTGTTTTCCCTGTTGTAATTACTATTAATTACGATTACATTCGGAAACTCTGCCTTTAAAAGTTTAAATGCTTGATATAGACATATTAGTTATATCTATTGATATATGGGCTAGATAAATGTGGAGCATGCAGAGAATAATACCTTTCATCCATATGATGCAGCAAGCAATGAGATCCAAATGATTGTCAAATCATTTCGTTTGAGTAGTGCTTTTTCAGTATTTATAAAGAGATTATGTTATGTTTAGTAATATTTTTAAAAAGCACTTCTGAATATTTAATTACAAAAAAAGAAAAGATAACATTAAAGTTTATTTTATAATTAGTATTATCTTAATCGAGAAATAACTTTTTAATATTTTTTATTTTGATTCAAGTACAATTACAAATATATATTTAAGTTTTTGATTGGAGAAATACGTGGAGTTTGTAATCGTTTGCTAGTAGCGAGAAAACCTAGCTTCAACGCATAATACTTGCACCTTCTGGTCAATATGATCACTTTTAATCTTATTTATAATATGGTCATTTTTAATCTAGTCACCGAAGTTTAAACTGCTAGGTATGTGGAGGGTGTCCGGTTTTCGTTTTCCTTTGTTTTTATTGTATGAAATATGAATTTTCTTTATTTTTTTTCCTTTTGATTGTTTGTTTCTTTAGAAAAGATTGATTCTGTTTCTTCCTCAGGTTTCAAAGGAGAATGTATGATATTATGTACTTAAATAGTTAAATTCTTTGTCTTATTCTGCTCTTTTAGTACGTTGTATGGATTCATCTGCATGGATTTTCTTGAATATTCCAGCAAACTTATATTAGCTATATACTATACCAAATATTGTTATCAGACAACAGATCAACTGTTTAAAAACGAATTAATTAATTTGATTATAACGCATAACATTCTTTTGATAAGGCCCTTCCCGTTTGGTTCAAGAGATTATGTGAGTTATTCCGATATATATTTTGAGATTAAATATATCTCGGATTTGCTTAACGCAATTAAGTTCTCTTCTGGCTTAGTCTCAGTTTGTTCATCCCTTTAGATATGGACTCTTCTAACTAAAAGCTCCACGCAACTAAAATATATATCGTTGTCACAGAGGCGGAGCTAGCCGCTATAAGGTGTGGGTTCGGCAGAAACAGTCACTTTTGCTTAAACATTGTATTTGTACTAGAAAATTCATTAAATATATATAAATATTTAATTGCGAACCCAATAACTAAGACGAGTTATGGGTTCTATGCAGTAGCGAAGCCAAAAATACTTTTAAGGGTGTTCAAACTTGAAAGAAGTAGAAAAAAATTTCCGACAAAGGGTGTTCAATATAGGTTTTATATATCTAAAATCAATATTTTACTCATATACACCGTGTAATTTTTCGTAATTTTTCGGCGAAGGATGGTCAGTTGACCACCCTTTGCTAAAGGTGGCTTCCCCCATGGTTCTATGTGGCAAATTCAGACTCGTAAACTTTAAATCCTAGCTCGGTGGCTCCGCCTCTAATCGTTGATCACTTCAGTTAATTGATGCAACGAAATTTGTGAGGTGCATATTTGCTAATAATGGATTAATTAAGTTTTAAACTTTGGTTATTAGAGATGGCTTATAACTCATTCCTCCAACAATTTCAAAAGGTTACTTGAAAAAAACTTACAAGGTTATAGCTAGCGTTTGGCCATAGATCCCAAATTTATTTTGAAAAATCTGATTTGGGTGAAGTTTGGTTTGAAGATGAAAATGTGTTTGGACATACGTTTTCAAAACATTTTTTCCAACTTTATTTTGGAAAAACATGTATATAATTCCCAAGTTTTGGGATTTTGGCCCAAAATCATCTCAAAATCAGCTCAATAGCTGATTTTGGAATTTGGGATTTGGCCAAAATATGAGCAAAATTTATAGCCAAACATGAGTTTTGAAAATAAATCCCAAATTTATTTTGGCAAAATTCATGACCAAACGGGGCCATAGTGTTTACCTCTTAGTTATTTTTGTATGAACTGGCTCTAGAGTCAAATGAGGATTACTTATCCACATCGGGTATTTACATTAAACTAATACTTAAAATTTATCATGATTAAGTGTAACGACCCGACCGATCGTTTTGAGCTCTAGTGCGCCGTTCAGTAGTTTGAGGCCATGAGCAGCTTCAATTCAGGCATTATGACTTGTACGCGTGGTCGGAATTAAATTTCGGGAAGTTCGGAGTTGACTTGGAGAGGAAATCCTCACTTCGGAAGCTTTAAGTTGAGAGAATTGACTAAGACTGGATTTTTGAGTAAACGACCTCGGAATCGGGATTCGAAGGTTCCAGCAGCTTCGTATGATGATTTTGGACTTGGGCGTATGCCCGGATCGGGTTTTGGATGACCCGGAAGCGTTTTGGCGCCTATTGTGGAAGTTAGCATTTTGGAAGAAATTTCTTAAGTTTGGGTTGAAGTGCATTTCAGTGTTATTGACGTCCGTTTAGGATTATGAGTCTGGGAGTAGCTTCGTATGATGATTCTGGAGTTGGGAGCGCGATCGGAAGTGAATTCGGAGGTCCGTGGGTCATTTTGGAGTCATTTGGCTAAAGATAGAAATTTGAAGGTTTTTGAGAAGTTTGACCGGGAGTGGACTTTTTGATATCGGGTTCGGAATCCGATTATGAAAGTTGTACTAGGTCCGTAATGTCGAATATGACTTGCGTGTAAAATTTGAAGTCAATCGGACGTGATTTGATAGGTTTAAACACCGAAAGTAGAAGTTTGAAATTCTAAAGTTCATAAAGCTTGGATTGGAGGTCGATTCGTGGATTTAGCGTTGTTCGATATGATTTGAGGCCTCGAACAAGTCCATAATGTGTTTTGGGACTGGTTGGTATGATTGGTTGGGGTCCCGGGGGCCTCGGATGGATTCCGGGTGGTTAACGGATCGAAAATGAAATTTTAGAGATAGCTGAAGTTGCTGGTTGCTGGTATAACCGCACCTGCGAGACTTGGGCCGCAGGTGCGGAGCCGCAGAAGTGGCTTTCGTGTCGCAGAAGCGAAAATGGACGGCTAGGCTGGGACCGCAGATGCGGGACCGCACCTGCGGAAGGAGAAGCGCAGATGCGGAAGTTGAAGGCCTAGGGGGAGACCGCAGAAGCGGCGATTGGTCTGCACCTGCGAAACCGCAGAAGCGGTCAATAGACCGCAGGTGCGAAAGGACTGGAGGCAGTGAGTGTTTTAAAAGTCGGGATTTGGCCATTTTCTCTCATTTTTCTCTTGGCTTGGGCGATTCTTGGAGGGGTTCAAGAGGGGGTTTTCATCATCAACGATAAGGTAAGCTATCCCCACCTATCTTGAGTTAAATACATTGATTATGTACGGATTTGAGCATGAAATTGGTAGAAATTTGGGGTTTTGGTGGGAAGACCTAGAAATTTATATTTTTGGAATTTGACCACGATTTTGGGTATGAAATTGAGAGTAAATTATACATTTGAGTTCGTGGGGTTATGGGTAAACTTGTTCTTCGAAAAATTTCGGAATCCGGGCACGTGGGCCCGAGGGCATTTTTGTCAACTTTTCGATCGGGGGTTAGGAATTGTTATAAATTGGATTTTAATGAATAATCGAGCATATATTAATGGATTTGCATAATTGGCTAGCTTTGGAGCAATTAGCATCAATTCGAGTCTTCGGAAGGGCGTGGAATGACGGTTATGGACCTTCGGAGCGAGGTGAGTCTCCTTTCTAACCTTGTAAAAGGGAATTGTCCCCATAGGTGAGTTAATTGGTTATGTGCTCCTATTTGTGGGGGCTATGTACGCACAAAGTGACGAGAGTCCGTGCGTAGCTACTATTATACTTATGTCTGGGTAGTCTAGGACCCAAAAGCATGCTTACTTGTAATAAATGCAATCTTGTTGACAAATTTAAGAATGCTTAAAACATATCGAATCGGTAAATGAATTTCTAAGAGGATTAAACTCCATTTTCTTAAATCATTAAAAGAGAATTGGCTTTTATTTGGATAAATATTCCCCGATAAATTCTTAATTTGCTGTTTGAGCATGTATTCCTATGTGTACCTGTGTCGCATGTATGATTCGCGAGCAGGGTGATTGTTTAGTTAAATTTGACCGCGTCGCATGTATGATTCGCGAGCGGGGTAATAGATGCATCTATCTTTCGTGCCGCTCGACCCTCGGCAGTGCACATTTTACATTCATGTTGGATCGGACCGTACGACCTCGGCATGAGTTGCGCATGCTTGTATTGCTTGCCGTGAGATTTATTGATATTGCTATCTGCTCTCCCGACTTGAGAAAATTGTTAATTAATGGATTATGAATCCGGAGACTTTAAAAAAAAGGAACTTTCACCTGTTTAGTGACTCATTTGAATCTACTGTTGTTCTTAATAAATCCGTGAGTCATCGCATTAATAATATTATTACTGGACCTTTAGTAAGTGTCGAAGTTGCCATCTCGTCTCTACTTCTTCGAGATTAGGCGGGATACTTACTGAGTACACGTTGTTTTCGTACTCACACTACACTTGCTGTGCATTTTGTTGCACAAGTTTATGTGCGACCAATGGCTTAGTGGCATAGCGGCATGGTTGATACGGAGACTTAGGTGAGCTGCACTTATCGAGACGACCCGCGGCCAGCAGAGTCTCCTTCAAAGTATTGTACTGTATTTTCATTTCTGTCCACTTTGTATACCGGACAGTTACTGTATTTTATTTCATTCCCTAGTAAATGCTCATGCACTTGTGACACCGGGTTCTGGGATGTCTATGGGTTTATTCAGAAATTTAAAATTGTTAAATGTTTCATTATTTACTCAGTGGAATTTATTATGTATTGTTTAAACGTATAAAAGAAGTGATTTCAGAAATATTTAAAACGAGAAGTTACTAGTTATTTGTTGTTGGCTTGCCTGATAATGGTGTCCGGCGCCATCACGACCCTTAGTGGATTTTGGATCGTAACATTAAGTGATAGATATTTGTGTATATCATGCTTCTATTGATTTAATGTAAACATAATACGAATAAGTTTTGGTAAATGGGGAAAAGCTTACATTTTTTGTACTTTCTTTGCAGGACAATATTGCATGGCCATGAGTTACTCTTAGGATCTGATCAAGTGGATATATATTTCAAGAATCCACTATCATACGTGGCAACTTTGTATTGGCTGTAAGAGAGAAAATCTAGGTTGGATATTTTGATGAAGATATGTATCTAAAAAATCTAGTCATGTTTAACGGTGCAGAACTTAGCCAAATGGACATGAAACGCAGAAAAGTTAAAATTGTCATACACCAATCAAAAAACAGATAATTATATTCAAGGATAAGGACTTTGGTCAGTCCGAGTTATTTATATACAGTTAGTACAAGCCTATGAAACTCAAGCCACAAACCAAATATTCTTTCTGTGTAGTAGCTGCATTCAAGAGTACTTCATTTTATTTCTACAATGGCAGCTGCTACAATATCTCTTTCTTCCCCTTCTTTTGCCGGAAAGGCAGTGAAACTCTCACCATCTTCCTCTGAAATCACTGGAAATGGGAAAGTTACCATGAATAGACTGCTAGCAAAGCCCAGCCTGTCTCTTCTGGTAGCCCATGGTATGGTCCTGACCGTGTCAAGTACTTGGGCCCATTCTTCGGTGAGTCCCCAAGTTACTTGACTGGTGAGTTCCCTGGTAATTATGGATGGGATACTGCGGGACTTTCAGCTGATCCAGAAACTTTTGCTAAGAACCGTGAATTGGAGGTGATCCACTGTAGATGGGCCATGCTTGGAGCTCTTTGTTGTGTTTTCCCCGAACTCTTGGCCCGTAACGGTGTCAGTGAAGCTGTATGGTTCAAGGCTGGATCACAGATTTTCAGCGAAGGTGGACTTGACTACTTGGGCAACCCTAGTTTGGTCCATGCACAAAGCATTTTGGCCATTTGGGCATGCCAAGTTGTATTGATGGGAGCCGTTGAGGGTTATCGTGTTGCTGGTGGACCTCTAGGTGAAGTTGTTGACCCACTTTATCCTGGTGGTAGTTTCGACCCATTAGGTCTTGCTGATGATCCAGAAGCTTTTGGTGAACTCAAGGTAAAAGAGATCAAGAATGGTAGACTTGCTATGTTCTCCATGTTTGGATTCTTCGTGCAAGCTATAGTCACCGGAAAGGGTCCATTAGAGAACCTTGCTGACCACCTTGCCGACCCAGTTAACAATAACGCATGGTCCTACGCCACAAATTTTGTCCCCGGAAAGTGAAGTTCTTAAGAAAAGTCACCTCTTCTATTAGATTATTTGATGGCCATGTAAAGTATGTAAATTACTGAAGATTATATGTGATTTTTGTTTTAATTGTGTGGTTCTTAGTTAACAAAGGAGAAAAGTGCGTGAGTAATTTACATTTAGGAGGTATTAAAACCAATATAATAGTAACAACAAAGCAGTCTAAGATTCAAAAAAGAACTTGCATAAAAGAGAGACCACTTATTTATCTTCCAGAAAGAACAATAACTTCCTGATTAACAAGACCAAGTTGACATTACATGGATGAGAACAAAGTCAAATTGCTGGTGTACACGTCTTAGCCATTATTGATTATTGTTCATGAGTAGTCAAAAAAGTAAATCCACTTCTAAACAAAACTAGGATAATGTGGTTGTCAAGATAGAAAACACAGTAAAACAGATTAAAAAATTTTGTGGCTAGTGACATGTCTTTATTAAAGGCAATGGTACACCGTTACTTTTTAAATCTTGGATTCGTCTCTGCTTTGCTTCTTTCCGTGTTGCTAATTCCTCCTTCCTCCTTAGCTTTCGGTATATCTAAATATCTTCTGCTTGATTGTTTTTGGTATTTCCAAGGAAATTTGGAACTCGATGGATAATGGGTCTCCCTCTACCCTCTCCACTTCATATTAGGTTTTAATCCACGGGAGTGCGGACTATGACGTACGTCTAACCCACACTTCACATGCTATGCTATTACTGGACCAAAGCCCTAGGACGTTGTGTGTGTGGGGTGGGGGGGTGTTTAGATGAGGAAAAGAACCTTAGCATAGAATGAGAATGTCTTGCAATATAACCTCTACATTCAATTTGTAAACTATGCTGAATTAACTGATCTAGACTTGCAACTTGCAAGTTTTCATGCATAGAGCCACTAATCAAGGGCGGAGCTACAATGTTGGTTGCCGGTCGGTCAAACTCAGTAGCTTTTATTCAAATCTTGTATTCACATTAAGAAATCCAATGAATATGTAAAAATTATTAATTTAGAACTCAGTAACTTAAAAGAATTATAATCCCGAACAATAAGATTAAAATCCTAACTCCGCCAAAGCCACTAAATATTAATGCATTTATGCTATATATCAGAAAACAACTAGATCTATTTTCCAGCATCTAACTACATGGGCTAGATGCATATTTGTAAAAACTTGTCCAATGTGCCTTTCACATAATTGATAGAGCCTTGAGGAAAATAGTGAAAGTATGAAACTAAGGTCTAAGATATGTACTAAAATTAAATGTCCATATTTAAACCTACTTCAATTTTTAGCAGTACAAAGCTGGCATATTCAGATGACATACATTCGCTCGAAGTCTCTCTCTAACCGTTTTCTCTCGGCGCACGTTAACGTGGCCTAGCTAACGTGCGCTCTTGGAAGCCATGAGAGGGAGATGTAGACCCTAAAAGAACCTTATGAAGGTTCCGACCACTGATCAGAGATTAACGGAAGCAGGCAATGCAGTATTAGAGCTGTTTGTCTCACCAAAAAGGGTGAGAATCGAAGAACAAGCTGAGCTAGTTACTCCGAGGAACATGCAGAGTGAGCAGAGCAAGGCGGAAGCAGATCTAGCTCTCAAAAATGCCAAAATGAAATTTGTGGTTGCTACACCTGTAGCTACACAAGTCATAGAAGGTGGATCTGGAAGCGGGAAAGCTCAAACACAGATGATGACGCCAAATAGCAATGGAACAGTGCCATGCAAATCTGGCACTGTAGACGCCATTAGAGTTGCTGAGCAAGTCGAGAAGGATAACATGAATCAGACATGGGGGAATGTGGTAGTAGGGAATAAATTAGCTATGAAAGGTATGGATCTACAATTTATTGCACCAGTGATTCAAAATGGCGAGAAAATTGTGCAATTAGATCTAGAGGATGTAGAACAGGAAAATGCTAAGTGGAGTTCAACAATTGTGCTTTATGTAATAGGAGATTCACCTACTATTGGAGCAATGGAAAGGTTCATAAGCTCAGTGGGTAATTTCTCAGTAAAACCTCAGATCTATTACCATAATGATGATTACTTTGTGATAAGATTTGCTAATTTGGAAGAAAGGGATCAAGTGCTATATTCTGGACTTCATACTGTTAATAAGCTTCCCATAATAATGAAAGCATGGACAGCAGATTTTAATAATGATGAAGTACTGAAAACCATTCCCCTGTGGGTTAGATTTCCTAATTTGCCGCTTAATTGTTGGAGTATGAAGGCTCTAAGCAAGATAGGTAGTACATTGCGAAATAATGTCTATGCTGATGAGTGTACAACTGGCTCAGTCAGAATTTCATATGCAAGAATGCTAATTGAGATGGACATTACCAAGCTATTACCTAGAAGTGTGAAGCTGCAAGATCCAATGGGCAGAACAATTCAGCAGGAAATTAGCTATGATTGGGAGCCAGCATACTGTACTAAATGTTTGAAAATAGGTCACAATTGCAATGAAAACAAAGCTCCACAACCACAGAAGATGGTATATCAGAGAAAGGTAAACAAAGGCAAACAAGTTTGGCTAAGAATAGATAGAGATGGCTCAAGTGATAATAAACAGGATATTGAACAAAGGAAGAAGAATGAAGCAGTCAAACCACCAAAAAATGGGACAAGGCAAATGGATAATGATAAACAAACTAAGGAAGCTGGGTGGATAACAGTGCTTGGTAAGTCAGCACCAAGAGCAGCCAAAGCTAAACAAGTTGAAGAGCAAAATCTAGTTGGCAATAATGGATTTCAATCTATAGGAAATGACCAAGCAACAAATGATCCAGGTACAAGCAGTATGCAGATGAGGAGTTTTGGGGTGCAGGAGCTGTATCAAGACACTCAATTCATACCAGTATGAGTGTGATAACATGAAATGTTAGGGGGTTGAATAAAGCTTATAAACAAAAGGAGATAAAGGAGTTCATTAAAGTGAATAAAAAGGCAGTAATAACATTAATTGAGCACATAATAAAAGATCAGAAAAAAAAGTTGTATCATAAAGAAGATTGCTCCTGGCTGGCAGTGGATATCAAACTTTAGTGTCAGGAACAAAAGCAGAATTTGGGTGATTGGATCCGAGGATTTATGTGTTTGAACCAATAGAAATAGATGATCAGATTATATATGGAAAAATTAAAACTATCTCAAAGCTAATAACATTTGGATTTACAGCAGTATATGGGCTGCATACCATTAAAAATAGACTGAACATGTGGAAGAAATTGAGACAGATTCATAATGTGCGGCAAAGGCGTTGGCTAGCAATGGATGATTTCAATGCTGTGTTAAATGACCAAGATAGGCAACATGGTTCTGTGATACAAGACATGGAGACAAAAGACTTCAGGGAGTTCATGAATATACTGGTATGAATGAATTGCAAACTGTGGGAAGGGACTATACCTGGACTAACAATCATACTTATAGCAGAATAGACAGGGGATTGGTGAATGCTAACTGGATGCTGACAATGCCTAGCCTGAAAATACATGTGTTAGAGCCATCTGTGTCTGATCATTCTCCACTTAAGCTAATGATCACACATATGCAGATGAAGAAGAGTAGGCCATTCAGGTTTTTTAATTGTATTGCTGACCATCCTTACTTTATACAACAAGTTGATCAAGCATGGAGTACAGTTGGAGCAGATGAAAAGATGTAGGGAGTCTGGAACAAGCTCAAAAGAGTTAAGGAAGTCATAAAAGGACTGAACATTCAATACTATAAAGGTGTTGATGACAGAATTAAAGAGACTAGAAGAGAACTGCAGGAAGTCCAAGAGAAGATGAGTTGCAGAATGCAGAATTCAGAGTTAATTGAGGAGGAGAAAGCCCTAAGAAATAAATTTAAAAAATGGATACTGATTGAAGAGAGTATCTACAAACAAAGGTCAAGAGTCCAATGGCTAAAATTGGGAGATACTAATTCTGCCTATTTCTTTGCTAAAATGAAGAATAGGAACAACTTGAATGGTATTCAGGCTTTAACAGATGATATGGGTGTACAACTAATGCTGGAAGAAGACATAGAGGCAGAAATATTGGGCTACTACAAGAAATTATTGGGGTCTAGAGCAGTAACTATTCCAGCCATCAACCCAAATGTTATGAAGAAAGGAGCAGTGCTAAGTAGGGAGCAGCAAATGCAGTTAATTCAACCAGTGACCAAGGAGGAAATATGGTTAGCATTGAAAGATATCAGTGACTTAAAAGTTCCTGGATATGATGGACTAAATACAGTATTCTTCAAAAAGTTATGGCAAGTCATAGGTGAGGAAGTAACACAGGCTATTTTGGAATTTTTGGTACAGCTCAAATGTATAACCTATCAATTGCACAACAATCACTTTGATCCCTAAAATCAGAAATCCAACTAGCATTAAAGAGTATATACCTATCTCATGTTGCACTAACTTGTATAAAGTGATCTCTAAGGTTCTAACTAAGAGACTACAAAAAGTTATGGATGCCTTAATTGATAAGACACAATCTACTTTTGTTCCTGGAAGAGTGATTACAGACAACATCATACTTAGTCATGAGCTAGTCAAGGGATATGGAAGGAAAGGAGTGTCACCAAGGTGCATGATGAAACTGGATATGCAGAAGGCATATGATTCAATTGAGTGGCCTTTTATGGAGCAGATTCTGAATGCATTGGCTTTTCCAGAACAATTTGTTAAATGGATTATGACATGTGTGCAAAGTGTTACTTATACAATCATGGTGAATGGTTCATTAACACAACCATTTGAAGCTAGGAAGGGGCTTAGGCAAGGGGATCCATTATCTCCATTTCTCTTTGTTTTGGCAATGGAGTATTTGACAAGAAGCCTGAAGTCTTTGAATCAGATCCCAGATTTCAATTACCATCCCAAGTGTGCAAAGCTGCAAATTATGCAGCTTGGTTTTGCAGATGATTCTTTTGCTTATTTTGCGAGGGGTGACAGAGGATCAGTCAAGCTCCTTTACAAGTGTTTCATGGGGTTTTCAAAGGCATCAGGACTGGTGATCAACAAGCATAAAAGCTCTATATTTTTTGGAGGGGTACCACAAAATGTACAGGCAGTTATACTAGAATTACTGGGCATTCAAAAAGGTGAACTACCAGTGAGATATCTGGGAGTTCCCTTAAGTTATAAAAGAGTATCTTTAGTACAGTGCCAACCTCTAATTGACAAGCTAGTGGGCAGAATAACATCATGGACAACTAAGTTCTTATCATATGCTGGAAGGATTCAGCTCATCAAAAGTGTGTTATTTCTATCCAAACTTATTGGGCACAAATTTTTGTGTTACCAAAGAAAATTACAAAGTTAATAGAGGCAATTTGCAGAAGTTTTTTGTGGACAGGGGAGAGTAGTGTCTCTAAAAAAACACTACTAGCCTGGGAGAAAGTCTGCCTACCCAAATCAGCAGGAGGTTTCAATATTATGAACATCAGTTCTGGAATAAAGCAGCTATATGTAAGCAGTATTGGAATTTATGCAAAGAAAAGAGCAAACTTTGGATACAGTGGATGCACAACTACTATATCAAAGGCAGGAACATATGGGAAGTTCAACTGAAGCAAACATCGTGGATCATGAGGAAGATTATGAAAGCAAATGAGAGTTTTGAGGCTGCAGGATATAACCATGAAGATATTAGAAGAATGAGTAACTGTTCTATTAAACAAATCTACCATAGTGTGCGAGGAAACTTTAGTAAAGTGAGATGGAGGAGAATGGTATGTAACAATGCAGGCTGCCCTAGGTAGATCTCATGCTAACAATGGTAGCACATGGCAA
The DNA here is from genome assembly GCF_001879085.1 of Nicotiana attenuata. Classification (NCBI taxonomy): domain Eukaryota; kingdom Viridiplantae; phylum Streptophyta; class Magnoliopsida; order Solanales; family Solanaceae; genus Nicotiana; species Nicotiana attenuata. The sequence goes on from NW_017676350.1 coordinate 42,631, forward strand.
GCTATGCACTAAAGACATATTGCAAAAATGGGGAATGCAAGTGGACCAAGAGTGTGTGCTGTGCAAACTAGCAAATGAATCTATCCAACACCTATTCTTTGAGTGTCAATACACAGCAAAGTTGTGGGAGAGTTTGCTAGTATGGCAAGGCATAAACAGATCAGTATATGGATGGACAGAGGAGCTAAAATGGGCAGAAAACTGGATGAGGAGAAAGACTGCACACACAGGGTTATACAAAATGATACTAGCAGGATATGTTTACTATGTGTGTCAAGAGAGAAATAACAGAATTTTTCAAGACAAAGCGAGACAATGGGAGATAATTGGCAAGTTGATAATACAAGAAGCGCACTGTCGAAGCAACAAACATGTGGAAAAAGCTTTAAGTAGATTAGACTGTTATTCATTGTAATAGATAGGAAGTACCAAAGATAACAGTAAGGTGTTAAAGTTGGGGGGAGGGGGGGGGGGG
>NW_017676350.1:43130-46703 GCF_001879085.1 Nicotiana attenuata
TTCTTCTTCTTCGAGTTTCAATCTGAAATTCAGCCAAAATCAAGTCTAATCTTCACCGAAACACCATCAAAATTGAGATATAAACTCCAAACCATATTCCTAATTGTTTGCAACAACACCCAATCCAAACAAATAACGATTTTTGAAAACCCAAATTCGAATTCAAAGCTTTAAAGCTTTTTAATGGTTGTCAATGGTGGAATTACTGCTCTCTTTTCCTTTGCTTTACATTACTGAATTAGGGATTGAGAGATAGAGAGAGGCGTAGAGAGAATTCTAATTTTTTGCAACAACATCCAATTCAAACAAATAATGTTGTTTGAAAATCCAAATTCGAATTCAAAGCTTCAAAGCTTTTTAATGGTGGAATCGTGGGTGGGTGCAAGTGTAACGACCCGACCCGTCGTCCCATGGATTACCGCCCCGTTTTTCCCATTTTATGCTTCTTCATGTTTCATTACCGGTATGTGGTGAGTTAGAGTTGATTTGGATTGGTTTTGATAAGAAATGAGACATTTAGTCTCTTTAAGGAAGGCTTAAGTTGGAAAAGTCAACCGGATGTTGACTTATGAGTTATAGGGCTCGGATGTGATTTTCGGTGATTTGGTTAGCTTCGGGGGATGATTTGTGACTTAGGAGTGCGATCGGAATTGATTTTGGAGGTCCGGTGTAGAATTAGGCTTGAATTGGCGAAGTTAGTATTTTGGCGGATTCCGGTTGATAGGTGAGATTTTGATCTGAGGGTCGGAATGGAATTCCGAGAGTTGCTGTAGCTTCGATATGTGATTTGTGATGTGTGTGCAAAATTTCAAGTTATTCGGACGTCGTTTGGTTGGGTTTTTGATCGAATGCGTGTTTCGGAAGTTTTTAAAGAACTTAGGCTTGAATCCGATGAGAATTGATGATTTTAGTGTTGTTAGATGTGTTTTGATGATTGGAACAAGTTTGGATAATGTTTTAAGACATGTACGTGCTTTTGGTTGGGGTCCCGGGGGCCTCGGGTGAGTTTCGGGGTGGTTTCAGACCATTTTTAGGCCATTTTTAACTGCTGATTTTTGGCTACAGCAGTGTTCTATGCGATCGCGGGGAACAGGTCGCAATCGCGGTGAGTAAAATGTGAGAAATGTGCCAATGAATCGCGATCGCAGAAAGCCGTTCGCGATCGCAGAGAAGAAATATCCTGTTGCGTTGATCCCACTTCGGAAGCTTATATCTCACAATCTATAAGGAACTTGGAGATGATCCAAAAATAAAAATTGTAGCCCTTTGTGTCTAGTTTTTAGAAATTTTTATTAATTGGAATTTGAAGTTGTGTACAAAAAGTTATGGTGGTTACACTATAGGCTGTCCGGGAAGGTCTCTAATACACAGGGATGACTTTGAAAGCTTATATCTCGCAACGTATAAGGATTCAGGAAATGAGCAACATGTGAAATTATAGCCCTATGTGTCTAGTATTCGTAACATCAAACCATTTGTAATTTGGAATTGTGTGCAAAAAGTTATGACCATTATACTGGAGGCTGTCCGGAAGAGCTGGGAACTGTTCATCGCGATCACGAAGAGTTGACCGCGATCGCGAAGAGTAAATTTTGGGCTGGAAAAATTGTTCTCCGCGATCGTGAAGCATTTTCCGCGATTGCGAAGAGTAAATACCTGGGCAGAATGTTTTAAAACACGTCAGTCGCGATTTTGGGGCTCATTTACTCCATTGTTGGTCTTTTTGAGACCTTTTTGAAGGAAATTGAAGAGGGATTCAAGGAGAATCGATTGGAGGTAAGATTTTTGAACTTAAAACTCGTTTTTATTGTGAAATCCACCTAGAAATTCATGGATATTAAGCTAAAAGTGGAAGAACTAGGGCTTGAGTTTTGAGATTTTTATTTTTGAATTTGAAGGGCCATTTGAGGTCGGATTTGGGAGTTCTTGGTATGTATGAACTCGTGGCGAGGTAAGGAATCCGGTGATAGTAATTTCCTGATTTTTTGAGAAGTGGGTCCAGGGCTCGGGTTTTGCCAACTTCGTGATTTTCGATGTTTTTCGAGTCTTTTCGATTGGGTTATGTTTCCTTAGCATATTGTGATGTATTCGCTCTGATTTTGGTTAGATTCGACGCGCGTGGAGGCCGATTTGAGGGGCAAAGGCGTCGCGAGCTAGAGATTTCACCGGTTCGAGGTGAGTAATACTTGTAAATGATATCCTGAGGGTTTGAAACCCCGGATTTGCACATCATAGTGCTGTATTGTGGTGACTTGCACGCCAGGTATGAGCGTGGGGTAGAGCACCGTTGGGGATTGTGACTTGGTCCGTCCCGGTTGTTGATTTTACTGCGTAATTGACTGAAACCTACTTGATGCTATCGTGATTTGGGCTGATTGCCATGTTTTGGGCTTCGTGCCGATTATTTGAATCCTTTAGGGATTATTATCACTGTTTTCATGACACTTAGCATGTTAAATGATTTCAGTCCTGAGTTAAACACAGTTTTGAAATGTGCAGTCATATTGCTAAAGTTTAAAGACTTAAATTGCATTTTCTGATGTTTTGAGTTAAAAGCTATTACTTGACATTGCCCGAGTGGCTCATTTGCATTGATCTGGACTGAATATGGATCGGGCTGCACGCCGCAGCGATACTATGATGATATTGCGCTTGGGCTGTAGGAGCCCCTCCGGAGTCTGAACACCCACAGTGAGCGCGGGTACCCAAATGGATCGGGCTGCACGCCGCAGCGGTCATATGCATTGCATTGCATTCATGCATTGGTTCCTGTTTGTACTACGTGTCATGACATTCAGCACTCTCATATCATTGGCATCCATGCTACTTCTTGTACTGATTACCAGACGCCCTGGTGTTAACTGTTTGTGGAGTGCTGTACCCGAGGGGCTGACTTATGTGCGGACTTGCACCATCTGATTACGCATTCATTTGTTTGACTGTTGGAAAAGGATGTTTTCAAAAGAGGTTTTAAACTGAGCCAGATATTTTCTAAAGGATTTTCACGGTTTTACTGTTTTCTTAAAGAGTTGTACTGCCCTATATAGCATGATGGAGTGCTCTTACGTGATTTCTTGCCTCTCAGTTATTATTTACTCTTATTACTCACTGAGTTGGAAGTACTCACTTTACTCCCTGCACCTCGCGTGCAGTTGCATGTATTGTTCACCCGGTAGCGGGTTATTAGCTGATTGAAGGTATGGCTATTGTAGTTGAGTAAGGTGACCGCTAGCGTTCGCGGCACCGGACTTTGACTTTGATTCCAGATTTTTGTTTTGTATATTACTGGCCCTGTAATAGTGTTCAGACTCCTTTAGATGCTCGTAACTTGTGACACCCCGGTCGGGCTGTGTTGGATTGTGGATATCATTAATTAGTGTCATTTAGGCGTATTTTGCTATTCATTTATGTTTAATTATTTGAAAAAGGTTAATTGGGTTAGTTGGCTGGCCTTGTCTTCACGAGAGGCGCCATCACGACCAGGGTTGGAAATTGGGTCGTGACAAGTTGGTATCAGAGCCTAGGTTACTAGGTCTCACGAGTCATGAGCAGGTTTAGTAGAGTCTCGCGGAT
>NW_017676351.1:0-40228 GCF_001879085.1 Nicotiana attenuata
ACACGAAGATTTGCTGCCACATCCTATTCAAGATTCAGTTTCCTCAAAGCCCACATGGCCTTGTGCTCTAACTCAACCGGTAGATGGCAAGCTTTCCCAAATACCAACCGGTACGGAGACATACCAATCGGAGTCTTGTAAGCAGTCCTGTAAGCCCATAGAGCATCATCCAACTTCTTAGACCAATCGGTCCTATTTGCATTGACCGTTTTAGATAGAATACTCTTGATTTCCCTGTTTGAGACTTCAACTTAGCCACTCGCCTGAGGATGATAGGGAGTAGAAACTTTGTGGTTGACACCATACTTTGCAAGCAAGGTGTCAAAAGCTCTATTGCAAAAGTGCGACCCCCCATCACTTATGATTGCACGAGGAGTGCCAAACCTTGTAAAAATGCTCTTTTTGAGAAACGCAACCACACTCCGAGCTTCATTGTTGGGCAAAGCCACGGCCTCAACCCAATTTGAAACATAGTCAACTGCCACTAGAATGTAGGTGTTCCCACATGAGCTTACAAATGGGCCCATGAAATCAATACCCCACACATCAAAAATATCCACTTCTAGAATGGTGTTGAGAGGCATCTCATCTTTCTTCGAAATACCACCCGCTTTTTGACATTCGTCACACCTCTTCACAAGATCACTTGCATCTTATACAATGTTGGCCAGTAAAACCCACAACTAAGGACCTTCGAAGCTGTCCTCGCCCCGTCATGATGGCCACCATAGGGAGAGGAATGACATGCCTCTAAGATACTCAACTGCTCCTCCTCAGGGACACACCTCCGGATCACTCCGACGGTGCAAATCTTGAATAAGTACGGCTCATCCCAATGGAAATCAAAACTATCTTGAATGACATTCCTTTCGATCCGCTGTTTTGTGCGGCCATTCGAACGAGGGTGGCTTCCCGTATTTCATCTAGTAATTCGAGACTTGTATTCATAGCCTCGTGATTTGAATCTTCCGTTGCATTCTGAAACCTGAGGCTAGGTTCTCCAACTTCGACCAGGATCAGAGCTTCGGCACTGTAGACTAAAGAGAATGGTGTTGCCCCCGTACTGGATTTCGACGTTGTACGGTACGCCCAAAGGACCTCGGGTAGTATTTCTCTCCATTTTCCTTTAGCGTCGGTCAACCTTTTCTTTAGATTTTGGATGATGGTCTTGTTTGTCGACTCGGCTTGTCTGTTACCACTAGGATGACATGGCATTGATAAGATCCTTTTAATCTTGTGGTCTTCGAGAAATTTTGTCACTTTGCTGCCGACGAATTGCTTCCCATTGTCGCATACGATCTCGGCAGGCATCCCGAATCGACATATAATGTGGTCCCAAATGAAGTCTATGACTTCTTTTTCTCTGTCCTTTTCGAAGGCCTGTACTTCAACCCACTTAGAAAAATAGTCAGTCATAAACAAAATGAATTGAGCTTTACCTGGGGCCGATGGGAGAGGGCCGACGATGTCCATCCCCCATTTCATGAATGACCAAGGGATAAGACTGAATGGAGTTGCTCCTTGGGTTGGTGAATCATCGGCGCATACCTTTTGTATTTGTCGCACTCAGAACAAACTCTTTTGTATCTTTTTTCGTATCGGCTCAATAGTATCCTGCTCTGATGACTTTGTGAACCAATGACTCGGAACCGAAATGATTTCCGCAAGTGCCCTCTTTAATTCCCGTAGAACGTAGTCGGTGTCTCATGGTCCCAAACATATCGCCAACGGTCCATCAAACATTCTTGTATACAGTGTTCCATCCTCGTCCAATGTGAACCATGTGGCCTTCGTGTGTAGAGTCCTCGATTCCTTAGGATCCGATGGAAGCTTCCTATTCTTTAGGTATTCGATATACTTATTCCTCCAATCCCAGGTTAGACTTGTGGAGTTTATTTCGGCGTGACCTTCTTCGATTATTAACCTTAAAAGATGTACGACAGTCCCCGAGCTAAGTTTGTCATCTTCGATCGATGACTCCAAATTTGCAAGGGCATCAGCCTCGCTGTTTTGTTCTCGAGGTACTTGCTGTAGGGTCCATTCTTTTAATCGATGTAGAGACACCTGTAGTTTGTCCAAGTACCTCTGCATTCGATCTCTCGAACCTCGAAAGTTCTGTTGACTTGATTTACCACAAGTTGGGAGTCACACTTGGCATAGATGACCTCTGCTCCCAAGCTCTTGGCTAGCTCGAGACCTACAATCATGGCCTCATACTCGGCCTCATTGTTAGTTAATTTTGAAGTTTTGATAGACTGTCTAATTGTATTACCTGTGGGAGGCTTCAAAATGATGCCTAGCCCGGACCCCTTCACGTTCAAAGCACCATCTGTAAAGAGAGTCCACACCCCCGATGGTGTATTCGATTTTAATAATAGTTCCTTTTCGACCTCGGGTACGAGGGCTGGCGTGAAGTCGGCCACAAAGTCAGCCAAGATTTGAGACTTGATGGCCGTTCGGGGTTGATACTTGATATCGTACCCGCTGATCTCAACAGCACATTTGGCCAATCGACCCGAGAGTTCGGGCTTTTGCAAAATGTAGCGAAGAGGATTGGTGGTTACAACACAAATTGGGTGACACTGCAAGTATGATTTTAATTTCCTAGAGGCGCTTACCAGAGCGAGCGCTAATTTTTCTAAGTGTGGGATCGGGTTTCGGCCTCTCCTAGAGTTCGACTAACACAATAAATAGGGAATTGAGTACCTTTATCTTCTTGAACCAAGACCCCACTTAACGCTATCTGTGAGACTGCTAAATATAAGTAGAGTTGCTCGTCTGATTTCGGGGTGTGAAGCAATGACGGGCTCGACAGGTATCGCTTCAGTTCCTCCAAGTCTTGTTGACATTCCGGGGTCCATGCAAAATTGCTCTTCTCCTTGAGCAGTGAGAAGAAACAATGGCTCCTATCTGAGGACCTCGAAAGAAATCGACCTAGGGCGGCTATGCGTCCTGTTAACCTTTGTACAACCTTGACATTATCAACGACTGTGATGTCTTCGATTGCCTTGATTTTGTCGGGGTTGATCTCGAACCCTCGTTTTGATACTATAAAGCCGAGGAACTACCCCGAATCGACCCCGAATGCACATTTCTCCGGTTTGAGCTTCATGTTGTACTTTCTTAGTATGTCGAAGGTCTCCTGCAAAATGTTTTAAATGGTCCGCTGCTCGCAGGGACTTAACTAACATATCGTCAATATAAACCTCCATTGATTTACCTATTTGTTCTTCGAACATTCGATCTACTAGGCGTTGATAAGTAGCACCAGCATTTTTTAGTCCAAACGGCTTTACGTTATAACAATAGGTGCCGTATTTAGTGATGAACAAAGTCTTTTCCTGATCCTCCGGGTTCATTTGTATTTGATTGTACCCGGAGTAGGCATCGAGAAAACAAAGGATCTCGTGGTCGGCCGTGGCATCGATCATGCGATCGATATTCGGCAAAGGAAAGGAATCTTTATGGCATGCCTTGTTTAAATCCTTATAGTCTACGCACATTCTAAGTTTATTTCCCTTTTTAGGGACTACAACTACGTTTGCTAACCATTTGGGATATTTTACCTCCCGAATGGATCCTACATTGAGAAGTTTTGTTACCTCGTCCTTAATGAATGCATGTTTTACCTCAGACTGGGGCCTTCTCTTTTATTTACTGGGCGGAACTTCTGGCCCAAGCTCACTCGATGTGTAGTGATCTCTAGTGGGATCCCTGTCATATCTAGGTGGGACCAAGCAAAACAATCCATGTTATCTAAAAGGAATTGAACGAGTTTTTTCTTGAGCTCGGGGGTTAACCCCGTGCCCAGGTATGCCTTTCGATCGGGTAGATGCTCGATCAGTACGATTTGTTCCAGCTTCGACCGTTGACTTCGTTGCATCAGAATCATCGGGGATTATGAAGGTTCGAGGGATCATGTAATCATCATCCTCGAAAGTTTCCTACTCCTCCGATCGGCCCGAGGCCGGCGACTGTGGTTGCTATTTGACTTCCTTCTTTCCCTTCGACTTCGATCCTTTTACTGATCAAAGCGCCGATACCAGTATTACTTCGTCGATTGCAAATGTGAGCACGTAATTTTTGCCCGACTAAAATAATCCTACATAATTCACAAAAGTTGAATTTTTTAATTATTTTTATTTTTATAGAATATTTAGGAATTTCATGTTATTTGATTGCATTTAGTTGCATATTTAATATTTTAAAATCATGAAAAAATACCAAAAATGTCTAAAATATCTCATGCATAGCATTTTAGGTCTTAATTGCATTTAGGGTTTAATTGCATAGTTTAATTTTATTATTAAACAAAAATCACAAAAAATAATTGTCATTTTTACATTTGTAGCTTTTAGTTTTAAATTAGCAATTTTCTTTCGTTATTTTAAGCTAAATTAATTGTTCAAATGTTAGAAATAGTTAATTAGGTTTATTTCACAAATTAGATTTGATTTAGGACCTAATCGAGGTTTTTAATTAATTTGTTTAGGATTTTAAAACAAAAGAAAAGAAAGAAGAAAAAAGAAAATAAAGAAAAAGACAAGAAGACATTTTCAGTCAAGTTGGGCCAATTCCTAACAGCCCAATCGCTCCAACATTGAGCCCAGACCTCAAAAAATCCGGTCCAGATGCCCCTTTAAGCCAAACGCCGTTGTTTCATCACGCTTGATCCAGGTCGTTCATTTCTCCTGATCTAACGGTCCACAACTAACCGCTTTCCCACATAATACTGTTCAAAACCACCCCCCAAAGGCCCTAAACATTCCTCATTTCCATTCTCTTCATCTCCCTCCTCTCTAATACTAACCTCAGCAGCCTCAAATCCCCACACCCGGCCAGCGGCGGCACCACTCCGAATAACCCCAAAACTTCACCCTACAATCTCTGTCTTCTCCTCTTTCCAAACATCCTAGTCTCATCCCTCAATCCCCACTAGAACTCTCTGAATTTCAAATCACAGAAACCCTAGAAACCCAAATTTTTCCCTTTTCTGATTTTTTGGGCAAATTCACCCGTTTTGACTTAAAACTTGCATTGGTCAATTGTTCTTGTAAAGAAAAATTGATTAATATTCGTTTTGGATCACTTTGAAGTCACCAGAATCCAGCCGATTTTCCCTTAACCGGACATAATGTTCTGGAGCTCAGATTTTCCCATTTTTAGTGCCGGTAATTTTTTTCTTTCTCTTCTTGATTTGCTAAATAGTTATCTAGCTAAGTGATTTTTGAGTTTAATATATTTTGTTAGATTAATTTAGGCTAATTGTTAAAATCACTTCATTCTGGATTACTTCTTGTTTTGGTGTTGATTTTAATTGATATCTTAGGCCTGTTTTGGTCAAATTTGGATTCTGTGGATTATGAGCTAAGAAGCCCAAACCCAGGTTTATTATTAAGGGGTAAATACAGAGGTCTTGCAGGGTAACTTAGTAATTGAATATGAGTGAATCTCATATAGGCACATAGGAAGCTTCTAGATAATGGACAGCTGTCCATAGTTGTTAAAAAAAGATGCTGAAATTTTGATAAACTTATGAGAGTGTACAGATGTCCATTTTCTATTAAGAAAAGATTCCAATTCCCTAAAATTCAGGTGATTTCTCCTATGTTCCCTCCCCTTTTTCCCTCATATAACATACCACTACACTCTACATAAGACACTGATTTTACACTGATTTTTTTTGGAGAGACTGACTCGGCAGAATTGACATTTTCAGAAATATTTCCTATTGATTCATCTTCTGTTGTTCTAAAATTTCCAGTTTAAAAAAAAAAGAAAGGGATCTTCTCATTTTGCTTTGGTTCATTGCTGTCTTGGACTTGGACGTATGTCCGTATCGTGTTTTAGATGACCCGGGAACGTTTTGGCGCCTAATAGTGAAAGTTGATTCCTTAAGGATTTTAAAGTTCTTTAAATTTTGTTTGGAGCAGGGTTTTGTGTTATCGAGGTCCGGACGGAATTCTGAGACCGAGAATAGTTCCATAATGTCATTTAAGACTTGCACGCAAAATTTGGTGTCAATCCGAGTAGTATAAGTGTGTTTCGTCACATTGGAAGTAGATTGAAGAACTTGAAGTTCATAAGTTTGATTCAATTGGTTTTAGGGAGTGATTCTTAGATTTAGCGTTGTTTCGGGCGTTCCGAGGATTCGAGCGAGTCTGTTTTATCATTCCAAACTTGTCGGTATGTTCGGGCGAGGCACCGGGGGCCCCGAGCGTCAATCTGACTATGCTTTTCCGATCAGACCAGATGTAGTGGCCTCCGATGCCGTGATCACAGGTATTATTTCTGTATGCGGTAAGGATACTTCGGTATTATTTGATCCAGGGTCTACATATTCGTATGTGTCATCTCTGTTTGCTCGTTTACTGGATACCCCTCGTGAGTCTTTGGGTACTCCTATTTATGTGTCCACTCCCATGGGTGATTCTGTGGCTGTGGATTGGATCTACCGGTCCTGTGTGGTTACATTCTATGGCTACGAGACTAGAGCGGGCCTTCTGTTACTTGATATGATCGACTTTGAGGTCATCCTAGACATGGATTGGTTATCTCCATATCACGCCATTCTTGATTGTCATGCCAAGACTATTACTTTAGTGATGCCAGAGTTGTCGAGATTGGAGTGGAAGGTTCCTCCGTTAGTGCATCTAGTCGGGTTATCTCTTTTCTGAAGGCTCGACATCTGGTCGAGAAGGGTTGTTTGGCGTATCTAGCATATGTTCGGGACACTACCGCAGAGTCTCCGACGATTGATTCAGTGCCAGTAGTCCGGGAGTTCGCCGATGTGTTTCCTTCTGACCTTCCAGGCATGTCGTCGGATCGTGGCATTGATTTCTGTATTGACTTGGCTCTAGGTACCCAGCCTATATCTATCCCACCGTACCGTATGGCACCGAAAGAGTTGACGGAGCAGCTTGAGGAGTTGTTAGCAAAGGGGTTTGTGAGACCTAGTGTATCACCTTGGGATGCACCATTGTTATCTGTGAAGAAGAAGGATGGGACTATGCGGATGTGCATTGATTACCGCCTGTTGAACAAAGTCACCATCAAGAACAAGTACCCGTTGCCTCGTATCGATGATTTGTTTGGCCAGTTGCAGGGTGCTAGGGTGTTTTCTAAGATTGACTTGAGATCTAGGTACCATCAGTTGAAGATTCGGGACTCAGATGTTCCGAAGACCGCCTTCCGTACTAGATATGGTCATTATGAGTTTCTAGAAATGTTCTTCGGCTTGACTAATACCCCAGTGGCGTTTATGGACTTGATGAACAGGGTGTCCTGGCCTTATATTGATTCCTTTGTTATTGTCTTCATTGATGACATCTTGATTTACTCACGTAGCCTGGGCATGAGCAGCATTTGAGAGTGGTGCTTCAGACATTGCGAGAGCAAAAGCTATATGCTAATTTCTCCAAGTGTTAGTTTTGGCTAGAGTGTGTGGCATTCTTGGGGCATGTTGTATTAGGAGAGGGTATTAAGATGGATCCCAAGAAGATTGAGGCAGTTCAGAGTTGGCCACGTCCCAGATCGGGGACTAAGATCAGGATTTTCCTGGGGCTAGCAGGTTATTATAGCCGATTTGTGCAGGGCTTTTCCTCCATTGCAGCACCTTTGACTAGATTGATCCAGAAGGGTGCTCCCTTCCGTTGGTCCGATGATTTTGAGGCGAGCTTTCAGAAGCTTAAGACAGCTTTGACTACAGCACCGGTTCTAGTGTTGCCTTCCAGTTCGGGGATGTATACTGTGTATTGTGACGCTTCACACATTGGCTTGGGCTGTGTATTGATGTAGGAGGGGCGAGTTATTGCATATGCTTCACGTCAGTTGAAGATTCTTGAGAAGAATTACCCTGTGCACGACCTAGAGTTAGCAGCGATTGTCCATGCTCTTATGATATGCAGGTATTATCTGTATGGGGTGTCATGTGAGGTTTATACTGATCATCGCAGCTTGTAGCATTTGTTCAAGCAGAGGGATCTCAATTTGAGGCAGCGTAGATGGCTTGAGTTACTGAAGGATTATGACATTACCATTTTTTATCACCGGGCAAGGCAAATGTAGTCGCGGATGCCTTAAGCAGGAAAGCAGAGAGTATGGGTAGCTTGGCATTCATACCAGTAGAGGAGAGGCCACTAGCTTTGGACATTCAGTCCTTGGCTAATAGACTTGTGAGGTTGGACATTTCAGAGCCCGGCCGGATTCTTGCATGTGTTGTTGCCCAGTCATCGTTATTAGGGCAGATCAAGGCTGGGCAATTTGATGATCCGCATTTAGCAGTCCTCAGAGAGATGGTACTACAGGGTGGTGCCAAGGAGGTTTTTATCGGGGAGGATGGTGTTCTGAAACTCCAGGGTCGCCTATGTGTTCCTAATGTTGATAGTTTGAGGGAGAGGATTCTTGAGGAGGCACACAGCTCGCGGTATTCTAATCATCCAGGTGCTATAAAGATGTATCGTGACTTGAGACAGCACTATTGGTGACGGAGAATGAAGAAAGACATAGTGGAGTATGTAGCTAGGTGCTTAAATTTCCAGCAGGTCAAGTATGAGCACAAGAGGCCAGGGGGCCTACTTCAGCAGATGACTATACCTGAGTGGAAATTGGAGCGCATTACTATGGACTTGGTAGTTGGGTTACCGCAGACTTTGCGGAAGTTTGATGCGGTTTGGGTCATTGTCGACAAGTTGACCAAGTCGGCACACTTCATTCCAATTGTGACTACCTATACGTCAGAGAGGTTGGCCCAGATTTATGTTCGGGAGATTGTTCGGTTGCACGGTGTGCCCGTGTCCATCATATCAGATAAGGGCCCTCAGTTCACCTTACATTTTAGGAGAGTTGTTCAGAGTGACTTGGAGACCCGTATGGAGCTCAGCAGAGCATTTCATCCTTAGACCGACGGACCGTCGGAGCTGACAGATTAGATTGTAGAGGACATGCTGAGAGCATGCGCGATTGACTTTGAAGGGCAGTGGGATCAGTTCTTGCCTTTGGCCGAGTTTGCTTACAATAACAGTTATCAGTCCAGCATTGAGATGGCTCCATTTGAGGCTTTATATGGTCGGCGATGTCGTTGCCCTATTGAGTGGTTTGAGCCTGGCGAGGCCAAGTTATACGGTACTGATTTGGTGAAGGATGCCTTGGAAAAGGTAAAGATAATTTAGGAGAGACTACGCACAGCACATTCCATACAGAAGAGTTATGCGGATCAGAAGGCGCGTGATGTATCATTCATGGTTGAGGAGAAGGTTCTCTTGAAAGTCTCGCCGATGAAGGGTATTATGAGATTCGGGAAGAAGGGCAAGTTGAGACCAAGGTTTATAGGCCTATTTGAAGTGTTGAGGTGAGTTGGGGAGGTTGCGTATGAGCTTGCTTTACCTCCCAGCCTATCAGAGGTTCATCTAGTTTTTCACGTGTCTATGCTTCGGAGGTATCAGTCCGACTTGTCTCATGTGTTAGACTTCAGTACTATTCAGCTAGATGAGAGCTTGGGTTATAAGGAGGAGCCAGTTGCCATTATTGATAGACAGGATCGCCAGTTGAGATCCAAGAGGATTTTTGCAGTAAAGGTCCAGTGGAGGGGCCAACCAGCCGAGGAGGTGACCTGGGAGTCCGAGGAGGACATGCGGAGAAGATATCCACACTTAGTTAGCACTTCAGGTATGAATCTAAGCTCGTTCGAGGACGAAAGTTTGTTTAAGAGGTGGAGAATGTAACGACCCAACCAGTCGTTTTACTTTCTAGAACCCCGTTCCCCTAAATAAGACTTCTCGTACTTGCTTTAATTGATTTATGAGTTGCGGGGATGGTTGGTTCGGGATTTGAAAGAGTTTGGGTTGAAATCGGAACACTTGGTTCCTTAAGGTTGGCTTAAAAAGCCAAGTTTGACTTCGGTCAACATTTTGAGTAAACGACCTCGGAATCGAGATTTCACGGTTCCAATAGGTTCGTATGATGATTTCAGACTTAGACATATGTCCGGATCGTGTTTTAGATGACCCGGGAACGTGTTGGCGCCTAATAGTGAAAGGTTATTCCTTAAGGATTTTGAAGTTCTTTAAATTTGGTTTGGAGCGGGTTTTTGTGTTATCAAGGTCCGAACAGAATTCTGAGACTGAGAATAGTTTCGTAATGTCATTTAAGACATGCACGCAAAATTTGGTGTCAATCCGAGTAGTATAAGTGTGTTTCGTCACATTGGAAGTAGATTGAAGAACTTGAAGTTCATAAGTTTGATTCAATTGGTTTTAGGGTGTGATTCTTAGATTTAGCGTTGTTACGGGCATTCCGAGGGTTCGAGCAAGTCCGTTTTATCATTCAAACTTGTCGGTATGTTCGAGCGGGGCCCCGAGCGTCAATCAGACGAGGCTCGAGCTTAGTTGAAAATATGAGAAGGAGCAGAAGCTCCAGACATCTGTCATAACCGCACCTGCGGTTGGCCAGCCGCAGGTGCGATCCCGCAGAAGCGGCTAAGCCATCAATTATGCGGCCATGGGCGGCCAGCCCAGAGACCGCAGAAGCGACCAGCTTTCCACAAAAGCGGAACAACAGAAGCGGTTGGCTTTTCGCAGATGCGGCCCAGCCGGCCCAGTGGAGTTCCACAGAAGTGAACCCTTTTTCGTAGATGCGGTGGGCGTAGGTGCGGCCTAGGAACGCAGATGCGGAAACCACTGAAGGCAGAGACCTTCATTTATTGCGGGAGTTAGCCATTTTTGGCTCATTTCCACTCATTGGTTGGGCGATTTTAGAGCTCTTGAGAGGGGAATTTCACCAAGCTTTGGAGGTAAGTAATTCCTACTATACGTGAGTTAAATACTTGGATTTTGGGTAGATTAACATGTAAAGATTAGTGAAAATTATGGGATTAGAGTAAAACCTAGGGTTTTGATAAAAACAAGATTTAACCACGAAATTCGTTATGGAATGTAGTAAAAATCATATATTCTTGATCCTTAGGTTATGGGTAACAACTTTCTTTGAAAATTTCCGAAATCCGGGCACGTGGTCCCGGGGATGAATTTTTGGAACCTTGCATTTAGGGTTGGGAAATTACTTTATATCTAGAATATGAATTTGTAAACCTATAATGATTGGTTTTTTACACTATTTGAATAGTTTCGGATTGTGCGGCTCCGGTTTGAGAGTTTGAACGCGTTCTTGAGTTGGAAGTAGCTCGAAACGAGGTAAATCTCTTTTCTAACCTTGTAAGGGGGAAATTTCCTCATAGGTGAACTTAATTAATATATGATTAATTGTGGGGGCTACGTATGCACGAAGTAACGAGAGTCCTTACGTAGCTACTATTCCTATTATGTCTAGGTAGTTCTAGGTTTACATCATGCTTTGTGGACACTATTATTTGCTTATATGCGCTAATTGTATGAAAGTAATTAAGTTGAAGAAAATCTAAGGATTTAGAGGTTTCAAGTGAATTGTATTTTTTTTTTGAAAAGGAATTAAAGAAGTGTAGCGTTTTAAATGATGAAAATTATGTTTGACCGCGTCGCACGTATGATTCGCGAGCGGTTTATGATTTTACCGCGTCGCAAGTATGATTCGCGAGCAGGGTGAATAGATGCATCTATGGTTCGTGTCGTTCGACCCTCGCCGTGCACATTTTACTTTTATGTTGGATCGGGCCGAACGTCCTCGGTGGTAATTGTGTGTGATAATGGTAAGGGAACTCTTTGTAGTTGTATGTTTCATTACTTGATATACCACTTGTTTTAAATAAAGAATGTGTCTTGCCTTCTTAAGTGTGGTGGAGGAAATTCCTCGGTTATTGTTCTGGTTTGAGCTTGACTGTTACTTACATACATTATGCTTTAAGAATTGGAACTTCACATTATTACATTGTTGGCCCTAGTAAGTGTCGGAGTCGACCCCTCGTCACTACTTCTGCGAGGTTAGGCGAGATACTTACTGGGTAAATAGTTTTATGTACTCATGCTACACTTCTGTACTTGATGGTACAGGCTTTGAGACAGGTTCATCTGGCCATCAGTCCGGTGCATAGAGATGACTCATCAGCTCGAGACTTTCTAGTGAGCTGCTCTTTTTAGCCGATCTGCAACAGCTGGAATCTCTCTTTTGTTTTTATGTTCTTGTCTATTTCTTTCCAGACAGTAGGATAGTATGGTTTTGTATATTCTACTAGATTGCCAACACACTTGTTACACCAGGTCTTGACACATACATTGGTAGACTTATGATGTTTTGGCTTGTTTTCATGATTTAAATTCGCACTTATTACTTCCATTTAAATATGCGTAAGTTTTCAAACTCTGAATTTCTTAATCAATAATGGAAAGTTATCACGTACTAACTATTCAAATGGGAATTGCTATTTGATTAGTGTTGGCTTACCTAACAATGGTGTTGGGCGCCATCACGGCCTTATATGAAATTTTGGTCGTGACATAACATATAAAAGCTGCTATGAATCTGGATGGAATTGCACATGCTGCGTTAATCATGTTTTGAAAACAACTGTTGTGATTTAAGAAGTTTGCATGAAAGTATTTCGAAATATCATTAATCATTAGTCAAAAATGGAAATTGGAATTAAGATTTTTCAGGTAAAGTGAAGCGGAGAATGTTGTTCATTTCAAGCCTTCATATCTCTGATTAGCACTTAACTGGATCTGGAAGTTTGAAGGAGAAATGTGAAATTGTGCACGTGACTGGCCAATCTCAGTTGGTTTAATATTATATTGCAATGTGAAGATAATATCTTTCTATAATTTAGTGTTCTGTGTAAAGAAACATAGACCTGTTAATCATTTCAGTTTATTTCTTATTGTAATTAATCAATAGACCAATAGTTGTGAAGCTACTTCTGTTTTCGCATTGTTTTGAGATGTTCCATTCGTCATTTCTGGGTTTGCAAAGTTTGATTCAATTTGTTAGTCACTTTTGCTGTTACCCCCTGTTGAGCTCAAGAACTCCATTCAATTGGCCTCTAGTTATCTTCTCAGCTTGTTTTGGAACACTAAATACAACATAATCTCCTGCACTTATATTTGAGTTAAATCTCTTAGCCTCCCTCATTGACCAAATGTTGGATATGTGCACCTGTTATAGCGGAACCCAACTATTTTGGTAGTATCCTACTAGCTGATTGTAAATGGTTTAAAAATAATGCAAGATTGATTATCGTTTGGACTCATGGATTAATTTAGTAGTTGTGTTAAAACTAACAAGCTTTTCCTATATGCTAGCATAAGTTAACAGATTATGGTAATGAGCAAATTTTTATGCATAAAGGCTTCTCGTTTAAGATCCATACTCGTCGTTTCTGTTTTAATCGAACCCATGCCTCATCCACAAATGATGTCCATACTTAAAGACCTCACAATAATCTCAAATTAGATTAGGGAATAAGTCACAAAAATCGTAGTTTGCTTTAGGCGCGTAACCAAATCATCACGGCTATGGGTACGATTCCGGTGGCATAGTCGTGATACATAATACCCAATTCGGTTGCGCATTTCATGTGACCCGATCATAACTTCAAACAATAATAGAATAAACATGTTATAGATCATGGGTACTGTTCCCGTGACGCGAATCGCAATGTGTACAAAAACAAACGAGGGCGCGACATCGCGACTTGTTCAAACAAATTCCATAAATAATTAAAAGTGGTTAAAAGTTAAAAAATACACAATAGGTCTTAAACATGTAATAAATCAGATAATTAGACCAATTATTAATAGTTGAGCAACCATGCTAAAACCACGGAACTCGGAAGTGCCTCACACCTTCTCCCTGGTTAACAGAATTTCTTATCCGGTCTTCTATGTTTGCGGACCAAAAATAGAGTTAATTTCCTCGATTTGGGATTTAAAATAAACCGGTGACTTGGGACACCATAAATTATCTCAAGTGACGACTCTGAAATTGAATAAATAATTCCATTTTGATTAATGTCACTTTAATTGGAAAAATTCCCTATCCCCCTTCGAGAAATAGGAGGTATGACAGCAAACATTTCTTTGCAGGCGGGTTGTTCACCATACACCATTTTGATTCCTTCCGATGTTGGGAACTTCAGGACTTGATGAAGTGTCGGGGTCACCGCCCTCATGTTATGGATCCATGGCCTTCCGAGCAGTGCGTTGTACCTCATGTCACCCTCAATCACATGGAACTTTGTTTCTTGGATGGTCCCGACCATATTTACTGGTAAAATGATTTCCCCTTTGGTGGTTTCACTCGCCATGTTGAAGCCATTAAGTACTCGAGCCGCGGGCATAATTTGATCTTGGAGGCTGAGTTGCTCTACGACCCTTGATCGAATAATGTTTGCCGAGCTACCTGGATCAATCAACATACATTTAACTTTAATTTTATTCATAAGGATAGATATTACCAGTGCGTCGTTGTGAGGTTGTTCGATCCCTTCTGCATCCTCGTCGTTGAAAGACAAGGTTTCTTCCGGTAAGTAGTCCCGAGTTCATTTTTCCCTTGTGATCGCCACCTTGGTGTGTTTAAATACCGGTCCTTGAGGAACATTGACTCCTCCAACGATCATGTGAATCACATGATGTGGCTCTTCCTGCTCGTTCTGTCTGTTTGAATCCCTATTTTTGAAGTGGTTCTTGGCTCGATCACTTAAAAATTCTCGAAGGTGCCTCTCGTTGAATAGTCGGGCTACTTCCTCTCTTATCTATCTGCACTCTTCTGTTTTATGGCCATGGGTGCCATGATACTTGCATATTTGGTTTGTATTTCTTTGAGCCGAATCGATCTGCAGAGGTCGAAGCCACCTCGTATCTTTGATACGCCCAATGGCCGATACTATGGTAGAAGCATGAAGTTATATTCTGACAATCGAGGTGCTTCTTTAGACCCGGTATCCCTATCGAAACCACTCTTGCTCATGAGCCTTCGGGAACACTGTCCCTGATCATTCCTTCTATCATTCCGAAAGGGGTTACACCCAAGCCCATTATTTCTTCGGTATCCACCGTATGGCTGATATCGGTCTTTGTTCGATCGTGGTTCCCGGTCGACGTCCCTTTTAACTCTGTCCACGGGCCTGTTGGGATAAATCGAACCGATTGGAGCCCCCAATTGGTCGTCTTTGACCCTAATCTTTGACTGATATCGATTATGTACATCGGAATAAGTGACGGCTGGATATTCAATCAAATTCTGCTTTAATTATTGCGAAGCTATGGAACTCTATTCGTTGAGACCTTGAGTGAAGGCTTGAATAGCCCAATTGTCGGAGACCGGTGGCAAATCCATCTGTTCCATTTGAAATCAAGATACGGATTCTCTAAGTATCTCGTTGTCTTTTTGCCTTACCTTGAATAAGTCCGACTTTCTAGTTGCAACCTTAATGGCTCCAGCGTACGCCTTTACAGAGGAATCTGTAAGCATAGCTAACCAATCAATAGAGTTAGGTGATAAATTATAATACCATATCATAGCACCCTTTGATAGAGTTTCTCCGAATTTCTTCAGCAATACGGATTCAATTTCATCATCTTCCAAGTCATTTCCCTTAATGGCAAACGTATAAGAGGTGACGTGTTCGTTTGGATCTGTCGTCCCGTTATACTTCGGAATCTCAGGCATACGGAACTTATTTGGGATTGGTTTTGGAGCCGCACTTGGGGGAAAGGATTTTGGACAAACTTTTTAGAATCAAGTCCTTTCAGTACCGGTGGTGCCCCCAGGATTTGGTCGACCCTGGAGTTATAAGTTTCCACTTTCTTATGATTTTCCTCAATCTTCTTTTCCCCTGTCTCGATCCTCTTTGTAGTTCCTCGAGCATTTTTACGATAGCAGGATTAGTCTCCAATTCGCCTTCATTCGATCTCTTTGGCACCGGTTCGGCTCTATGAACAACTTCTAGTGATGGCTCGAGCTCGATCCTGCTCGGTGCGCGATTCTGATTTTGGAGTTGTGCTATTGCGTCTTGTTGAGTCTGCAACATCTCAAATATCATTCGAAGGCTAATTCTGCCTTCTTCACCGCTCTGTGCGTTCTGATCGGCCATTCGAGCGTCTCTGCGGATGCTATTTTCAGGATCGACACCCAAATTTCCATTAATGACAATATGGGAGCTGACATCGCTTGGATCTACGACCGACGATCATCGGGGTTGACTGGAGGCACTCCATTTCCCGGGGCGGCTATGTTTTCGTTCTCGCCGTGAAGACCAAGGCCTTTATCTGGGTGAGTGGGTGCTACTTGAGAGTTTGACATGTTGAATCCTGAAATCAAAGACACTTATGAGAACAAGATGAGAATTAATACCAGGCAATTACTATTATCCGTAGTCCCACGGTGGGCGCCAAACTGTTTACCCTTAAAATCGGATAACAATTAAACTTATAAGTAGTTTTAAGGATATGTAATTTTACCTAGCAACAATTGATAAATATGATGATTAATAGTAGAAATATACAACAAAGCAAAGCAAACCAGTATCGAAATGCAATTCAGCCCTCGAACTGAGTGAGAGTAAAATTATGAAACCAATTGATAAACAAAAGATTATAAGAGAAAAAATTATTGTATTGCTTTGATATGCGTGAATTTAAGATCATTCCAAATGGTTAAGACTCTCTTTATATAGTAGAGGAATCCTATTTACGGTATAATTCTAATTACAGAAGGAAATCCCATGATTAGCTAAACAATCGCCCTTGATTTGATCTGTTCTGAGATTTCTGCCATTATACTCGACCAGAAATGGATATCTCACCTTTCAGTTATTATGTTATCTTCGGTCTTGCTCGATGCCTATCCTGTTTGGCCTCGATCATCATCGGTCTCGACCTCGACAATGTGACGACCCGGCAGGTCATCTCATGAGTTACCGCTCCATTTCCCCCATTTCTTCTTCTTATTGCTTTGTTCATCTGTTTTTTGAGGTATCGGGTTGGTTGGATTGAATCCGGATTGGTTTTGGGAAGTTTGAGACACTTAGTCTCTTTTAGGAAGGTTTGAGTTGAAAAAGTCAACCGGATGTTGACTTATGTGTTAGAGGGCTCGGATGTGAGTTTCGATGGTTCGGTTAGCTTTGGGAGGTGATTTATGACTTAGGAGTGTGATCGGAATGGGTTTTGGAGGCTTGGAGTAGATTTAGGCTTGAATTGGCGAAGTTGATATTTTGGCGATTTCCGGTTGATAGGCGAGACTTTGATATAGGGGTCGGAATGGAACTTTGAGAGTTGCAGTAGCTTCGTTATGTGATTTGGGATGTGTGTGCAAAATTTCAGGTCATTCGGACGTGGTTTGGTTGGATTTTTGATCAAAAGCGTATTTCAGAAGATTTTAGAAACTTAGGCTTGAATCCGATGTGTTTTGGTTGAATTGATGTTGTTTGAAGTGTTTTGATGATTGGAACAAGTTTGAATAAGGTTTTTGGATATGTTGGTGCCTTTGGTTGAGGTCCCGGGGGCCTCGGGTGAGTTTCGGGTGGTCAATCGGACCATTTTTGAAGTTTACAAGCTGCTGAAGTTTTGCTGTTGCTGGTGTTTTCGCACCTGCGGTTTGGGGACCGCACGTGCGGCGCCGCACGTGCGGGAGAGCTATCGCAGAAGCGGAAAGGAGGCCAGGCGAGCAGTGACTGCAAAAGCGGTAAGGGTAACTGTATCTGCGCTGCCGCAGATGCGGAAATACAGCCGCAGATGCGATTTTTGGCAGGATAAGTGGAGTCCGCAGAAGCAGAAGAATAACCGCATATGCGGTACCGCAGAAGCGGCTATAGTACCGCAGATGCGAAAGTAACTGGTCAGAAGAATTTAAAAGAAGTCTTTCACGAAGGTGGGTCTATTTTCACCCATAACTGCTCGTTTTTGGAGATTTTTGAAGGAGATTGAAGAGGGATTTAAGGGAAATCATTGGGAGGTAAGATTCTTGGTCTAAAAACTCGATTATTATGTGAATTTCACCTAGAAAATCATGAAAGCTAAGCAAAAAATAGAAGAACTAGGGCTTGAGAAATTGGACTTTTAAACTGGGATTTGAAGGACCATTTGGGGTCGGATTTGAACACTTTTGATATGTATAAACTCGTGGGGAGATAAGGAATCTATTGATGTAAAAATTTCTGAGTTTCGAGAAGTGGGCCCGGGTCTCGGGTTTTTCTAATTTCGGGATTTGTGCCCTTTATTGATTGTTTTCTTTTGGGCTTTGTTCCCTTAGCATATTTTAATGCCCTCGTTCTAATTTTGGATAGATTCAACGCGCGTGGAGGGAAATTCGAAGGGCAAAGGTGTCGCGAGCTAGAGATTTAGCCGGTTCGAGGTGAGTAATGATTGTAAATGATGTCCTGAGGGTTTGAAACCCCGGATTGCACATCGTAGTGCTATGTTGAGGTGAGACACACGCTTGTTGACGAGCGTGGGATCGTACACTATTGGGGATTGTGACTTGGTCCGTCCCGGTTGATGATTTTACCGCGTATTTGACTGAAACTTATTTGCTACCACTATGATTTGGGCTGAATGCCATATTTGGGCTGAATGCCAATTATTTGAACCCTTCGGGGCTTTTTATTGATATTTCCTCACTGTTTTTGAATTACTATCTGAACTCAGTCATATTATTTTCCACTGTTTTACTACTCAGCCGTCTTTACTTAGTTTTGAGACTTAAATGATATTTTAAATGATGTTTTGGGTTGAGAAACACTGTTTTACTATTGCCCGAGGGGCTTGTGAGTATTTTTGACTGAGTAAGGCCGGGGGCCTATGTGTTGAGGAGACATTGATACTGATTTGAGGCCGAGGGCCTGAGATATGTACGCCACGAGGTGGCTTGATTGATATGAGTCCAAGGGCCTAGTTTTGATGCCACGAGATGGCTTGTTATTGCGCTTGGGCCGTAAGGGGCCCCTCCAGGAGTCTGCACACCCCCAGTGAGCGCGGGTACCCAGTGTGATGTGAGATTGAGCCCGAGGGGCTGTTATTATTCTGAGATGTTGCCCGAGGGGCGGATGTGGTGATACTGTGCCCGAGGGGCGAGCTTCTATAAATTTACTGTACCTTAATTGTCTGTCAATTACTTGTTTACTTTTTGGAAGAGGATTTTACTTGTATTTTCACTAGTTTACTGCTTTTAAATGATTTTACTGCTTCATCATAGAATGCCTTGTGCTTTGCGTGAATTCTTACTTTCAGTCATTATTTACATTTGTTACTCATTGAGTTGGAGTACTCACTTTACTCCCTGCACCCTGTGTGCAGATTCAGGCGCATCAGGTCCCGCTCCCGAGTGCTGATTACTCCAGATTCAGGCGAGCTTATGGAGATTACGAGGTAGCTGTTGACGTCCGCAGCCCCGTGTCTCTACTCCTTTATTGTCTCTATTTCCTTTCAGACATTGTACTAGTTATGGAATTATCAGAATTCTGTTATGTCTTTTAGATGCTCATGACTAGTGACACCCCGATTAAGGCTGTGTATGGGTGATTCTTCCGCGTATTTATGTTATTATCAGCTACTTTGGATTGTTTTATCATGTTTAAACTGTTCTTAAATGCTTATTTGTTAAAAATTGGAAAATGGGAAGTGTTGGCTGGCCTTGTCTTCACGAGAGGCGCCATCACGACCGGGTTCGGGGATAGGGTCGTGACAAGTTGTTATTAGAGCCTAGGTTACATAGGTGTCACGAGTCATGAGCAGGTTTAGTAGAGTCTCGCGGATCGGTACGGAGACGCCTGTATTTATCCTCGAGATGCTGTAGAACCTTTAGGAAAAACTTCACATTCTCGAAATTCTTACCGTGCGAGTTTGTTGATGCGAGTACTAAACTTCTGCTGTTCTATTCTCTCACAGATGGTGCGGACACGCGCTACCGGACAGGGTGGACGACCACCAGTACCACCAGCTGTGGCCACTAGAGGCCGAGGATGCGGTCGTTGTCGTGGTAGAGGCAGGGCAGCGGGGGCAGCACCTGCAGATCCACCAGCTGCCCCAGTTCAGGACCAGGTCCCAGCTGTGGACCCTCCAGCAGCACCAGCTCAGGCACCAGCTGTGCCTATCGTGATTCCGGGTCTTTAGGAGGCCTTGGCTCAGATCTTATCAGTTTGCACTGGCCTAGCTCAGGCGGTTTTAGCCACTACAGCAGTAGCTACTTCACAGGCCGGGAGAGGCAGTCAGACTCCCGCCGCCCGCACACCTGAGCAGGCCGTGCAGGGACTTCAGACGCCAGGGGCACATCCAGCCCAGCCGGTCGCAGCTGCTCAAGACTATGTAGTTCCTGTCATTCCAGAGGATGAGAAGCGTAGGTTGGAGAGATTTGGGAGACTTCAGCCTCCGACCATCAGCTGAGCAGAGGGCGAGGATGCCCGGGGCTTTTTAGACAAGTGTTAGAGGATGCTTCGCGCAGCCGGTATTCTGGAGACCAGCGGGGTCGCTTTCACTACTTATCAATTTTCAGGACCTGCTTTTACTTGGTGGGAGGATTTTGAGAGGCGTAGGCATGTTGGTGCAGCACCCTTATCCTGGCAGCAGATCTCTGTTCTCTTTCTAGAGAAATATGTGCCGCAGTCTCGCAGAGAGGAGCTGTGTAGACAGTTTGAGTGGTTGCGTCAGGGGGAGATGACCGTGTCACAGTATGAGTTGAGGTTCTCTTAGTTGGCTCGTCATGCCATCTGGTTGGTACCGACAGGTCGAGAGAGGATCAGGAGGTCTGTCGATGGTCTTACTTATCAGCTCCGTATCCTTATGACCAGGGAGAGGGTGATTGGTGCTACATTCGAGGACATTGTGGATATTGCGAGGGAGATTGAGTCTGTCCGTCGCTAGGAGCGAGAGGAGAGGGAGGCTAAGAGGCCTCGAGGATCTAGTAGCTACAGTGGTGGTCCTTCGAGGGGCCAGTTCCAGCACGGCAGAGGCCGATAGTTCCGTCAAGGTCAGTCTGATCGCTCAGCTTATCGAGGAGCATCATCGGGTCATGGTTCCCACAGTTCACACCAGGGCTATTCTTCACTTAGTTCCCTCCCAGCTGAGAGCTCATCCCGTGCTCCATCTGTTCAGGGCTCTTCTACACCGAGTGCATCTGCTGGTCACTCTGGTGCGAGGGGTTTCCATCAGTCCCCTTCTCTAGCACCTAGGAGCTGCTATGAGTGTTGCGAGATGGGCCACATGTGGAGGCAGTGTCCCCGCCGTGTTGCTAGTTCATCCCAGCAGAGGGGTCAGTCATCAGCTTCAGCGCCAGTTGCTCCACCACCACCCGCCCAACCAGCTAGGGGTGGGGATCAGTCAGCCAGGGGTCATCCTAGAGGGGGAGGTCGATCAGGGGGCGGTCAGGCCCATTTCTATGCTCTTCCGGGCACTCCCGATGCCATTGCTTCTGATGCTGTCAATACAGGTATTGTTTCAGTCTGCCATAGAGATGCCTCTGTACTATTTGATCCCGGTTCTACCTATTCTTATGTGTCATCATACTTTGCTCACTATTTGGGAACTCCTCGTGAGTTTCTTGCTTTACTTGTTCATGTATCTACCCCGGTGGGCGATACTGTTATTGTAGACCGTGTGTACCGGTCGTGTATGGTGACTATTGGGGGTCTGGAGACCCGAGTTGATCTTTTATTATTGAGTATGGTGGATTTGGATGTCATTCTGGGCATGGATTGGCTATCTCCGTGTCGCGCTATTCTAGATTGTCATGCTAAGACAGTCACGTTGGCTATTCCGGGTGTGCCACGGATTGAGTGGCGAGGTGTGACTGATTATGTTCCTAGCAGAGTGATTTCTTTGTTGAAAGCCCAACGTATGGTTGGGAAGGGTTGTCTTTCGTATCTTGCCTTTGTGAGGGATGTTGGAGCTGAGACTCCCAGTATTGATTTTGTTCCAGTTGTGAGGGATTTCCCTTATGTATTTCCTACAGACCTGCCGGGCATGCCACTGACAGGGATATTGATTTTGTTATTGACCTGGTGTCGGGCACTCAGCCCATTTCTATTTCGCCGTATTGTATGGCACCAGCTGAGTTAAGGAGTTAAAGGAGCAGCTTCAGGAACTCCTTGATAAGGGGTTCATAGGGCCTAGTGTGTCACCTTGGGGTGCGTCGGTTTTGTTTGTGAAGAAAAAGGATGGCACTATGAGAATGTGCATTGATTATAGGCAATTGAACAAGGTAACAGTTAAGAAGTAGTATCCTTTGCCTCGCATTGATGATCTATTCGACCAGCTTCAGGGAGAGAGGGTATTCTCCAAGATTGATCTTCGTTCGGGTTATCACCAGTTGATGATCAGGGATACGGATATTTTTAAGACGGCCTTCAGGGCCAGATATGGTCATTATGAGTTCCTGGTTATGTCTTTTGGGCTGACCATTGCCCCAGCAGCATTCGTGCATCTGATGAACAACGTGTTCCGGCCATATCTTGATTCATTTGTTATAGTTTTCATTGATGATATCCTGGTATATTTATGTAGTCAGGAGGAGCACGCAGAGCATTTGAGGGTTGTGTTGCAGAGATTGAGGGAGGAGAAGCTTTATGCAAAGTTCTCCAAGTGTGAGTTTTGGCTTAATTTAGTGGCATTCTTGGGACACGTGGTGTCCAATGAGGGTATTCAGGTTGATCCGAAGAAGATAGAGGCGGTGTAGAGTTGGCCCAGATCGTCCTCAGCCATAGAGATTCGTAGTTTTCTTGGTTTGGCAGGCTATTATCGCCGGTTTGTTCAGGGATTCTCATCTATCGCATTGCCTTGGACCGAGTTGACTCAGAAGGGCATTTCATTTTTGTGGTCGGACGAGTGTGAGGAGAGCTTTCAGAAGCTCAAGACAGCTTTGACAACATCTCCAGTGTTGGTTTTGCCATCAGCATCAGGTTCATATACCGTGTATTCTGATGCTTCGAGAGTAGGGATTTGTTGTGTGTTGATTCAGGAGGGTAGAGTTATTGCTTATGCTTCTCGCCAGTTGAAGCCCCATGAGAAGAACTACCCCGTTCATGATTAGAGTTAGCTGCCATAGTTCACGCGTTGAAGATTTGGAGACATTACTAGTATGGTATCTTGTGAGGTATTCACTGATCATCGCAGTCTTCAGCATTTGTTCAAGCAAAAGGACCTTAATTTGAGGCAGCGAAGATGGTTGGATTTGCTTAAGGATTATGATATCACTATATTGTACCATCCGGGGAAGGCCAATGTGGTGGCCGATACTTTGAGCCAAAAGGCAGTGAGCATGGTGAGTTTGGCATATATTCCAGTTGGGGAGAGACCTCTTGCGGTTGATGTTCATGCCTTGGCTAATCAGTTCGTGAGGTTGGATATTTCGGAGCCCAGTCGGGTATTGGCTTGTGTGGTTTCTCGGTCTTCCCTATATGAGCGCATCAGAGAGCGCCAGTATGATGATACGCATTTGCTTTTCCTTAGAGACAGATTTTAGCATGATGATGCCAGAGATGTGTCTATTGGAGATGATGGGGTATTGAGGATGTAGGGCCGGATTTGCGTGCCCAATGTAGATGGGCTTCGGGAGTTGATTCTTGAGGAGGCCCATAGCTCGCGGTATTCTATTCATCCAGGAGCCGCGAAGATGTATCAGGATCTGAGACAGCATTACTGGTGGCGGAGAATGAAGAAAGATATTGTGGGATTTGTAGCTCGGTGTCTCAATTGTCAGCATGTGAAATATGAGCTTCAGAGACCGGGTGGCTTGCTTCAGCGGATGGATATTCCAGAGTGGAAGTGGGAGTAGATCACTATGGATTTTGTAGTTGGGCTTCCATGGACATTGAGGAAGTTTGATTCTATTTGGGTGATTGTGGATAGGCTGACCAAGTCTGCGCACTTCATTCTTATCTGTACTGCTTATTCTTCCGAGCGGTTAGCGGAGATATATATTCGGGAGATTGTTCGGTTGCATGGTGTCCCAGTTTCTATCATTTCAGACAGGGGCACTCAGTTTACTTCCTAGTTCTGGAAGTCTGTTCAGCGAGAGTTGGGTACTCAAGTATAGTTGAGCACAGCTTTTCACCCTCAGACGGACGGCAGTCCGAGTGCACTATTCAGATATTAGAGGATATGCTATGCGCTTGTGTTATTGATTTCGGAGGGTCATGGGATTAGTTTCTACCGCTTGCAGAGTTTGCTTATAACAACAGCTACCAGTCGAGTATTTAGATGGCTCTGTATGAGGTTTTGTACGAGAGGCGGTGTAGATCTCCAGTTGGTTGGTTCGAGCCCGGTGAGGCTAGGCTATTGGGTACAGATTTGGTTCAGGAGGCTTTAGATAAAGTGAAGGTGATTCAGGAGAGACTTCGTACAGCGCAGTCGAGGCAAAAGAGTTATGCTGACAGGAAGGTTTGAGATGTTTCTTTCATGGTCGGTGAGAAGGTTCTGTTGAAGGTCTCACCCACAAAAGGTGTTATGAGATTTGGGAATAATGGGAAGTTGAGTCCGCGGTTCAATGGGCCTTTTGAGGTACTTCGGAGGATTAGGGAGGTGTCTTATGAGCTTGCCTTGCCACCCAGCTTGTCGAGTGTGCACCTAGTGTTCCATGTTTCTATGCTCCGAAAGTACATCGGAGATCCGTCTCATGTTCTGGATTTTAGCACGATTCACTTGGAGGGTGATTTGACTTATGATGTGGAGCCAACAGCTATTCTGGAGCGTCAGGTTCGGAAGTTGAGATCAAAAGATATTGCTTCAGTGAGGGTGCAGTGCAGAGGTCGGCCCGTGGAGGAGGCTACTTGGGAGACCGAGCGGGAGATGCGGAGCAGATATCCTCACCTGTTTGAGGCTTCAGGTATGTTTCTTGACTCGTTCGTGGACGAACGTTTGTTTAAGTTGGGGAGGATGTGACGACTCGTCCAGTTGTCTCATGAGTTACTCCTCCGTTTCCCCCATTTGTGCTTCTTTATGCCTTGTTTATCCGTGTTTTGAGGTATTGGGTTGGTCGGATTGGTTTTGGTGAAGTTTGAGACACTTAGTCTCTTTTAGGAAGGCTTAAGTTGGAAAAGTCAACCGGATGTTGACTTATGTGTTAGAGGGCTCGGATTTGAGTTCCGATGGTTCGGTTAGCCTCGGGAGGTGATCTATGACTTAGGAGTGTGATCGGAATGGGTTTTGGAGATCCGGAGTAGATTTAGGCTTGAATTGACGAAGTTGTTATTTTGGCGATTTCCGGTGGGTAGGCGAGATTTTTATATAGGGGTCGGAATCGAATTTTGAGAGTTGCAGTAGCTTCGTTATGTGATTTGGGATGTGTGTGCAGAATTTCAGGTTATTCGGACGTGGTTTGGTTGGGTTTTTGATCAATAGCGTATTTCGAAAGATTTTAGAAACTTAGGCTTGAATCCAATGTGTTTTGGGTGATTTGATGTTGTTTGAGGTGGTTTGATGATTGGAACAAGTTTGAATAAGGTTTTAGGATGTGTTGGTACCTTTGGTTGAGGTCCCGGGGGCCTCGGGTGAGTTTCGGGTTGTCAATCGGATCATTTTGGAGTTTGGAAAGCTGCAGATAATTTGCTCAGCTGTTGCAGAGAATTATCCCTTCGCGTTCGCGAGCGGAGCACCGCGTTTGCGTATAAGGATCTGAGGAAGGACAGAATTAAGCCTTCGCGTTCGCGAGAGGGGCTTCGCGTTCGCGGAGGGGTTGGGTAGTTGGTCATCGCGTTAGCAAGATGGACCTCGCGATGGCGTAGAGGAATTTGGTCGGCTGTGGTTTGAGGTCAAATGTTCATCGCATTCGTGGAAGGGTAAGCGCATTCGCGAAGAGTGGTCTGAGCAAGGCATCGCATTCGTGGCTGTCATTGTCGCGTTCGCGTAGAGCAAAAGTTGGTCAATATAAGTTTGTGCTTCGCGAACGCGAGGGTTTGACCACGTTCGCGAAGAAGGAANTTTTGTATTTTGTCCTTTTTTTTATATGCTTCCCCCCTAGTGTCCAATGTTCTTATTGGATCCCACTATTCAAATTTTTCCCAAAAAGTCCCACATTTAAGGTTAAAATACTTACTAACAAAGCTAACTTCATGATCAAAGCTTTAACCCGAGATTTCTGATTAATAATAAATAATTTCCTTACTGGCTGAATGCCAACTATTGAACCCTTCGGGGCTTTATTTGATATTTCCTTACTGTTTTGACTTGATATTTGAACTCAGTCAGGTTAATTTCTACTGTTTTACTACTCGGCCATTTTTACTCGATTTTGAGACTTAAATGATATTTTGGGCTGAGAAACACTGTTTTACTATTGCCCAAGGGGCTTGTGAGTATTTTTGACTGAGTAAGGCCGAAGGCCTAAGTTGTGAGGAGACACTGGTACTGATTTGAGGCCGAGGGCCTGAGATATGTACGCCACGAGGTGGCTTGATTGATATGAGTCCAAGGGCCTAGTTTTGATGCCACGAGATGGCTTGTTATTGCGCTTGGGCCGTAAGGGGCCCCTCCAGGAGTCTGCACACCCCCAGTGAGTGCGCGTACCCAGTGTGATGTGAGATTAAGCCCGAGGGGCTGTTATTGTTCTGAGATGTTGCCCGAGGGGCGGATGTGGTGATACTGTGCCCGAGGGGCGAGCTTATATTTATTTACTGTATCTTAATTGTCTGTCAATTACCTGTTTACTTGTTGAAAGAGGATTTTTACCTGTCTTTTCATTAGTTTACTGTTTTTAAATGATTTTACTGCTTCATTATAGACTGCTTTGTGCGTTGCGTGTTTTCTTACTTTCAGTCATTATTTACATTTGTTACTCACTGAGTTGGAGTACTCACTTTACTCCCTGCACCCTGTGTGCAGATTCAGGCGCATCAGGTCCTGCTCCCAAGTGCTGATTCCTCTAGATTCAGGCGAGCTTTCGGAGATTACGAGGTAGTTGTTGACGTCCGCAGCCCCGTATCTCTACTCCTTTATTGTCTCTATTTCCTTTCAGACATTGTACTAGTTATGGAATTATCAGAATTCTGTTATGTCTTTTAGATGCTCATGACTAGTGACACCCCGGTTAGGGCTGTGTATGGGTGATTCTTTAGCGTATTTATGTTATTATCAGTTATTTCGGATTGTTTTATCATGTTTAAACTGTTCTTAAATGCTTATCTGTTAAGAATTGGAAATGTCGGCTGGCCTTGTCTTCACGAGAGGCGCCATCACGACCGGGTTCGGGGTTAGGATCGTGACAGACAGGTACTTCGAATCACGAACTCGGTGTCTTATCCTCATACCTCGGTCTGATATACTACGGAGCCGATCCTCGATCCATCCTCCTGGTCTCGGTCAATTAGTAAAATCGGGCAGACTCGATTTTAACCGTGTACAAACACTCTCCCAGTACACTTGTAATCCGATCCTAGAATTTACATGTGGATTTACATTTTCTTGGGGAAGTTTAAGAGAATAGACTCAATAGGAGTGGCCTAGAGTACAAGAAGACAGATCAAACTCAATAGGTTAAAAGGTGAGCCTAAAAAAATGTTAGTGTCTCAATGGATTAAAGTGAGTGAGTGAGAGAGAGAGGAACTCAGAAAAGCTCCATGAAATGAGGCCCAATGCGAATAGATATGGGTTTTTTCACTTTTAGCCCGCGCCTGAAACTATTTATATTAGCCGAAAAGTGTATAAAATTAATATAATTTTTGTATATAATAATATACATAATGTGTGTATACATATATATATATATATATATATATATATATATATATATATATATATATATATATATATATATAACGGCTATTCTTTTGAGAGCAGCTATACAATGTCATTTTCCCAATAAAACATGAAGAGAAAAGGTTGTGCAAACGGAACTAAAGAATTAGATCATCCAACTCAAAACCTTAAATTCATGATCATTTAAACTCCTCTACAAATTCTTAAATAATTGATTAGGAATAAATGTACCATTCTCTAATATTACAACATCATCCGACGTTCACTTAGAATTGCTAAGTTAAAATACCATTGTTTAGACTTAGTAGGCGTTTGGACATAAGAATTGTAAAATTCCAAAAATTTGTGAAAAAATTTTTCTAAGTGAAAATTTATTTGAAATTTAGAGTTGTGTTTGGACATAAATTTCAGTTTGGATTGTTTTGAAGTTTTGTGAGTGATTTGAGTGAAAATTTTGAAAAGCAGCTCTTTGGAGTTTTTCAAGTTTTCGAAAATTTCCAAAATGCATCTTCAAGTGAAAATTGAAAATTTAATGAACAAACGCTGATATCGAAAAAAGTGAAATTTTTTTGGAAAAAAAATTAATGTCCAAACGGGCTCTTAGTTCCCATTTGGATGAGCTTATTTTAAGTGGCTTTTAAGCATAAGCCATAAGTTAGGAATTCTAGCTTTTGGCGTTTTTGGGAGTCATTTTAGTTTTTAAAAAAAGCTTAAAACTATTTTTTTACTTTATCCAAACACTATAAAATGACATAAAAGCTATTTTGCCTTAAAAGCATTTAAAATAAGCCAATCCAAACGGGAAACAAGTGATAGCAATGCATATATGGATATAACGATGCATCAGCTGCTCGTTAAAATTGTATTATAGAATGTGAAACAAAACTATACTAGAAAATTTGTAGATCTCCCATGGACGTTCTGTCGGAACATTATCTGCAATATGGGATATTCGACGAAAATTTGTCGAAAATAATTTTCGACAGTTCGTAACGACTAACAGAGTTTGTAAAAAAAAATTACAGAGCCAACAGAAAATCGGACAGAGTTTTTCCTTTTTTTGGACTATCCAAAAAAATTTCCCTATCTCAAAATCAACAACAAACATCCTAATATCAAACCAACCAATAGACAACTTATCAATTAACCAAAACAAGTCTCCACTATTGCTGATCAACCCACTAACAACTAGAAATACTAATTATCTCCAACTTTGATAATAAAGAACGATACTCAGCATAAGACTATAATAACGAAGAATACTTATGACACTAAACTAATGACTATGGAGAGACTCTAAGAGTTCAAGGAAAAGACCATAACAATAAATAAAATCTCCGCCCACGCGAACAAGTGCGAGGCTCACCAAGAACTATCAACCTGTGCGCTCAAATTAACGAAATCTTCGCCTGCGTTAACTGCTGTCTCTGTAAAAAAAAATTAGCGGGGAATGAGTCGCTATCTCGGTGAGTAATAATACTTAACCACAACCGTATTTATTGGGGACAAGTCAGAAAATATGCTAGTATCTCAAACAGAAAATAACATAAAAATGCCCTTTCAGAAACAATAAACAATTTTCAGTCTCATCATGTTTTTCTTGTAGTATAATACGATTGACAATTCTGTAATAAGCTCGGTAACCACTGTATAATATCAATATTCATATTTGGGAGGTTTCAATGAATGGATCATGTAATCGGTATAACTGTGGACTTCTTCGCAAGAAGTCAAATACAACGGTAGTCCTTACTCGAGGGAAATCAGTAACAGTGTGCTAGTTCTACCTTCCCACTAGTGATGGCTGTAACGGTAATCGGTAATTACAAGGTGCACCAGGTCTAAAGAACCCGCCGTTAGCTACGGGATCCTTCAATGTCTACTCCCATTTATACTTATCTTTGTAATCCGTATATACTCGTAGAAAATATTTTAAAACAATATAGGGCATTTAGGTTCTTATCAAATCATATAATTTTATTTCGATAACACTAAATACAGTAAAATAGATCTAGTGACAACGAAAATATTTAAATCAACGGTAATCATCTCAAATAACTATTTCCGTATCATATCGAGTAAAAGACTTATCCCGCATGCAACTCAAAATAATCGGTATTCATATAAAAAATCATGTAAATCATGCAAGCTATGAAAACACAAATTGCGGTAAGATTACTACTCGCAGTATTCGTGCCGGAATACCAAATGATTCACCTTGAGCAATTCGTATAAATTTCTCCAATCAATCTATAATTACATAATATCGATCTCTTGTTAATTCCCTTGAATAGGCTAATTCATAGCTAATTTAGAATATCCAATCATCAGGGTTCATGTTTGAGTCTTAGTTTGTGGATTTAAATTTAATCATAGAACTAGTCCATAATTCCATCAATTTCAAACTATTTAGTATAATTTATTCCTCAAAAATTTGACCTATCAGTGCTTAAACAAAACCTTTATAGCCTTATTATCCATAGTAATTGTATATTTTTTTATATAAAAGAAAGTTGATATTGAATTCTTTTGTACCACATGAAATTGCATAGATGTAGTGAAATAATTCAACAGACGAGACGAAGAAGGTTAACCTCTTGAGTCGAAGGAAAACTTTAATACTTTCAATTTCAACTCCCAGTTCTTGTTTAGGCCTTTGACCAAGGCTTTCTTCTTCATCATCTTTTTCTCTTTCTTTCTTTCTCTATTTTTTTTTTTTTCGTTTTGAAGCTTTTTGCCGTTTTCCTTCAGAAGCCAAACCTTATTTGCTTTCTAAACTCTTTTCAACTTTGGCAGGGTACTTCTAATGAGCATCGGCCCTTTTGTCCATCCTTTCTCTTCTTTTTTTAAAAATTATTTGCTAAATGTCCAATATGTCCTTATTTAAAATATTGGGGCCCTACATCCTCACCTTATGAAATTCGGGCCGAATTTAACTCTAGTATGTACATGTAGACCGAAATAAGTGAGGATACTTGACTCGCATAGCATCTTCCACTTCCCACGCAGCTTCTTCAACTATATGATTTCTCCATAAGACTTTCACGAACAGTATTTCTTTGCATCGTAGTTTTCTTACTTGTCTATCAACAATAGCCATCGGCTCCTCCTTATAAGATAGCTTCTCATCGATCGGTATAGTCGGTGCTTCAAGCACCTAAGATGAGTCCGATATATATTTTCTTAGCATTGAGACATGAAACACTGGATGAATAAATGACAACTCAGGAGGAAGTGCCAAGCGATAAGCCACATCTCCTACTCGGTCTAGTATATCATACGGTCCTATAAACCTGGAGCTCAACTTGCCTCTTTTCCCAGACCGCATCACACCTTTCATAGGAGAGACTCGTAGGAACACTTTGTCCCCCATTGTGAACACTGAATCTCTTCTTTTCTTATCCGCAAAGATTTTTGTCTGCTTTGAGCTGTAAGCAATTTTTGTTTGATCAACTAGACTTTGTCCATATCTTCTTGTACTAAGTCAGGTCCCAATAAGTTGGTCTCACCAACTTCAAACCATCCGATAGGAGAACGACATCTTTTACCATATAATGCTTCATACGGTGCCATCTGAATACTGGACTGGAAGCTATTGTTGTAAGCAAATTCAGCTAAAGATAGATAAGCGTCCCAACTACCTCCAAACTCAAGAATGCAAGCTCTCAACATATCCTCCAAGATCTGAATAGTACGTTCAGACTGTCCGTCTGTCTGTGGATGAAATGCAGTACTAAGATCTACTCGTGTACCCAATGCTTCTTGAAAAGATTTCCAAAAGCGTGAGTTAAATTGTAATCCTCTATCAAAGATGATGGACATTGGAACTTCGTGAAGTCGGACAATTTCGTTCGTAAATATATGTGCATACCTCGCTCCGCCATATGTAGTCTTCACTAGCAAAAAGTGTGTTGATTTCGTCAGTCGATCTACAATCACCCACACAGAGTCATAACCTCTAAGGTTCCGTGGTATCCCGGTGACAAAATCCATAGTAATTCTTTCCCATTTCCACTCTGGAATCTCAATTTGTTGTAGTAGTCATGCGGGTCGCTGATGCTAGGCCTTGACCTGCTAACAAGTCAAACAACTAGAAACAAAGGTAGCAACATCTTTCTTCATACCTTCCCACCAATAAAATTGCTTCAGGTCATGGTACATTTTTGTGGATCCAGGATGTATAGTGTATTTAGAGTTGTGGGCTTCTTCAAGAATAGCTTGTCTCAACCCATCTACGTCTGCTACACATAGCCTGTCGCCCATTCGAAGAAAGTCATCACTTTCAACAAACATATCCTTTCTTTTACCAGCTAAGACCCCATTTCGATATTTGCATAATCGTTCATCCTCATCTTGAGTGGCCTTAATGCGCTCAACTAATGAAGACTTAGCCTGAGAACAAGCCAACAATGCCTCTGAATTTCCGACACCAAATCTGATACCTGTATCTTCTAGTCTCTGAATATCTTTGGCCAAAAGTCTCTTTGCATGAGCTATATGTGCCAACTCCCTATAGATTTTCTACTCAATGCATCAGCCACCACATTGGCTTTTCCAAGATGATACAAAATAGAACAATCATAGTCTTTGAGTAGTTCCATCCACCGACGCTGCCGAAGATTCAGATCTCTCTGCTGAAAGATATACTTCAGACTTTTATGGTCAGTTTAAATCTCACAAGTTTCGCTATGTAGGTAATGCCTGCAAATTTTTAAAGCAAATACCACTGCAGCCATCTCCAAATCATGTGTATGATACTTTTGCTTGTGCTTTTTCAATTTTCTCGAAGCATAAGCTATAACGCGACCATTTTGCATGAGAACACATCCTAATCCCACCCTCAAGACGTCATAGAATACTGTAAATCCTCTAGAACCTGATGGTAAGGCTAATATTGGTGCAGTTGTCAGACACGTTTTGAGTTTCTGAAAGCTCTACTCACATTCCTCCGTCCACTGAAACTTTGAAATTTTCTGTGTTCGCTTGGTCAGCGGCGCTGCTATTCTGGAAAAATACTACACAAAACACCTGTAATAGCCTGTCAAACCTAAAAAGCTACGAATCTCTGTAGGAGAAGTAGGTTTGGGCCATTTCTGCACAGCTTCTGTCTTCTTAGGATCTACCATAATTCCATCTTTGGATAACACATGCCCCAGAAATGATAGTGAGTCTAGCCAAAATTCACACTTTGAAAACTTAGCATAAAGCCCATGTTCTCACAATGTCTGCAACACAGTCCTGAGATGATTCTCGTGTTCTCCTTGGCTATGAGAATATATCGGGATATCATCAATAAATACTACAAATCTATCCAAAAACGGCTTGAACACCCTATTCATTAAATCCATGAATGCAGCTGGAGCATTAGTCAGTCCGAAAGTCATCACAAGAAACTCATAGTGCTCATATCGAGTTCTGAAAGCAGTCTTAGAAATATCTTCATCTTTGATTCTAAGTTGATGATAACTAGAACAGAGGTCAATCTTTGAAAAGTAGGCAGCTCCTTGTAACTGATCAAACATGTCATCTATACGAGGCAAAGGATATTTATTGCGTATTGTTATCTTGTTCAACTACATGTAGTCAATGCACATTCTCGGGGATCCGTCTTTCTTCTTTACGAACAGTACTGGTGCACCCCATGGAGATATACTCGGTCTGATAAAACCCTTATCTAACAAATCCTGTAGTTGTTGTTTTAGCTCCTTCAACTCTGCTGGTGCCATCCGATATGGTGGTATTGATATGGGCTGTGTTTTAGGTGGCAAATCAATACCAAAATCTATTTCTCGTACTGGAGGCAATCCTAGTAAATCCTCAGGAAATACATCAGAAAATTCTCTCACTACTGGAACATTTTCTATACTAATTGTTTCCTTTCTTGTGTCATTTACAATATCTAAGAGACCCA
This sequence comes from Nicotiana attenuata, assembly GCF_001879085.1. Classification (NCBI taxonomy): domain Eukaryota; kingdom Viridiplantae; phylum Streptophyta; class Magnoliopsida; order Solanales; family Solanaceae; genus Nicotiana; species Nicotiana attenuata. The sequence goes on from NW_017676351.1 coordinate 33,517, forward strand.
AGCAACCTTTCTTCAACAATCGTTGAGCCTTCATAAAAGATACAACTTTGCAATTCTCTGGAACCTGACCACCTTTTAGAACAAAACTGGGTTCGTTTGGTCTCTCAAACTTGACTATCTTTGCATTACAATCGATGATAGCATAGCAAGAAGATAACCAATTCATTCCCATCAGCATGTCAAAATCAATCATATCAAGTACAATAATATCATCTAGAGTATCTATACCCTCAACCCAAATCTAACAAGCACGATACACGTATTCAGCTAATAGAGACTCCCCAACAGGAATAGCAACTAGAAAATGATCATTCAATAGCTCAGGCTGCCTATTAAACCTCAAAGCAAAGTACGAGGACACATAGGAGTGAGTAGATCCCGGATCAATCAGCGCAAGTGCATCAAATGAACAGACATATAGAATACTTGTAACCACAACATTCGAGGCCTGAGCATCATGTCTAGTAAATGCGTAAACTCTCGCTTGACCTCTACCAGCATTCCCTTGTCCTTGATTCACAGTAGCACGATCTCCAGCACCTCGACCTCTATTTCCTGTACTTGTAGCACCTAAAGTATTACGATTAGTCTGAGTAGGTGCAACTGACTGAATAGAAGCCTGGTTGAAATTTCTCGGAGGCTGAGGGAAATCCCTTAAGTGATGTCCCAACTGGCCATACTGAAAGCACTCTCCAGTTAGAACACGACATTGGCCCAAATGTGATCTACCACAGGTCTGGCAGACTGGAGTAGTGGCATATATCTGCCCAAAATTACGATGTCCAGAAAATGATGTTCCCTTATTACCCTGTCTGTAATGTGGTCTGTATGTGCACTGTGAAGATAGGTGTGTCCCTGTCTGAGAACCCTGTGGTTGTTGTCCCTGATTTCCTGCTCTTCGATTTTCACTAAAACCGCCACTGAAAGACCCTCCTATCTTGGCCTTCTTACGTAAATCACTAGCTGCACGCTCATCACGTCCCTTGTTTTCAATTTTTCTAGCAAGATCGACTGCATCAGTGTAGGATAAAGTCTTCATCTGTGGGGCTACTGCAGTGTATAGACGACCAACCAATCCATCCACAAACCTCTGAACTCGAGCTTCTTCGGTAGACACTAAGTAAGGAGCATATTTAGCCACCTTACAAAACTTGGTGTTATATGTTGACACATCTATATCTGGAGTCTGAACCAATCTCTCAAAGTCTCTAGCATATTTTTGCACCAAGTTGTCTGGAAGAAAATGATTCATGAACAACTTAGTGAATTCGTCCCATGTCAGTGGTGCTGCTCCTGCTGGCCTCCTAGCAGTACAGTTTCATACCATGTGTTGGCCATATCCTTTAGTTTGTATACTGCGAGCTCCACGGCTCTCTCACTAGAACATCCTAGTGCACGTAATGCCTTGAGTGTCCCATCCAAGAAACTTTGAGGATCTGCTAAATTATTAGAACCTGTGGATTTTGGTGATTTCAATTTCATTAACTCTTGTAGGGATATTTCCTTATTCCCGAAAGCATGAGTCTGTGCGGGTGCTTGTGTCTGTAAAGTAGCTTGGGGAGCTGAACTTCCACCCTAAGTAGGCACCAATTCCTCTAACACATTCAATAACCTTGGCACTGCGTCTGCGGGTAAGGCAGCAGTAGGTACAATAGTTGGCACTGGTGGTGAGCATCCTGAACTCCCTGCCCTTGCACTTGATCTGGCACAGCAACTTGGGGTTGACCCATGTTTCCAACTTCAGGTTGAGGAGCAGTCTATCTTCTAGTTTGATGAACCCCAACTTGACCGCCACCCCAGGTAGTACCACGTCCAACACCACCTCCAACAGATGAGGGTGTGCGTGTCCTAGCCATCTGCGAAAGAAATACTCCAAAGTCAATCTCAAGTTATCTCAACGCACGATCAAAGAATGAAAGAAGGGAAAACATTCGTAGATGTTCAGTAGCCTCAAGATCATAAGTATGGGCGCCTGCATACCCATGAACAAGACTCTACTAAACATTGCTCCATGACTCGAGACTTAAAGCCTAAGCTCTAATACCAACTTTGTCACGACCCAATTTAGGATCGTGACCGGTGCTCAGGAGCAAGTGCCCCCAAGTAAGCCTCATCGGTGTTTTACAGAAAATCGGAAAGAGTTTCCCCTGTTTTTGGACTATCTAAAAAATTTTCCTGTCTCAAAATCAACAACAAACGATCCTAATATCAAACCAACCAATCGGCAACTTATCAGTTAACCAAAACAAGTCTCCTCCATTGCTAATCAACCCACTAACAACTAGAAATACTAATTATCTCCAACTTTGATAATAAGGAACGATACTCAGCATAAGACTATAATAACAAAAGAATACTCATGACACTAAAATAATGACTGTGGAGCGACTCTAAGAGTTCAAGGAAAAGACCATAACAATAAATAAAATCTCCGCCCACGCGAACAAGTGTGAGGCTCACCAAGAACTATCAACCTGTGCGCTCAAATTAACGAAATCTTCGCCTGCGTTAACTGCTGTCTCTGTAAAAAAAAAATTAGCGGGGAATGAGTCGCTATCTCGGTGAGTAATAATACTTAACCACAACCGTATTTATTGGGGACAAGTCAGAAAATATGCTAGTATCTCAAACAGAAAATAACATAAAAATGCCCTTTCAGAAACAATAAACAATTTTCAGTCTCATCATGTTTTTCTTGTAGTATAATACGATTGACAATTCCGTAATAAGCTCGGTAACCACTGTATAATATCAATATTCATATTTGGGAGGTTTCAATGAATGGATCATGTAATCGGTATAATTGTGGACTTCTTCGCAAGAAGTCAAATATAACGGTAGTCCCTACTCGAGGGAAATCAGTAACAGTATGCTAGTTCTACCTTCCCACTAGCGAGGGCTGTAACGATAATCGGTAATTACAAGGTGCACCGGGTCTAACGAACCCGCCATTAGCTACGGGATCCTTCAATGTCTACTCTCATTTATACTTGTCTCTGTAATCCGTATATACTCGTAGAAAATATTTTAAAACAATACAGCGCATTTCGGTTCTTATCAAATCATATAATTTCATTTCGATAACAGTAAATTCAAGTAACGATAAAACAGATCTAGTGACAACGAAAATATTAAAAACAACGATAATCATCTCAAATAACTATTTCAGTATCATATCGAGTAAAAGACTTGTCCTACATGCAACTCAAAATAATCGATAACATATTCATATTAAAAATCATGTATAAATCATGCAAGTTATGAAAACACAAATTGCGGTAAGATTACTACTCACAGTACTCGTGCCGAAATACCAACTGCTCCACCTCGAGCAATTCGTACAAATTCCTCCAATCAATCTATAATTACATAATATCGATCTCATGTTAATTCCCTTGTTTAGGCTAATTCATAGCTAATTTAGAATACCCAATCATCGGGGTTCATGTTTGAGTCTTAGTTTGTGAATTTATATTTAATCATAGAACTAGTCCATAATTCCATCAATTTCAAACTATTTAGTATAATTTATTTCTCAAAAATTTGACCTATTAGTGCTTAAACCAAACCTTTATAGCCTTATTATCCATAGTAATTGTATTTTTTTTTTTATATAAAAGAAAGTTGATATTGAATTCTTTTGTACTGCATGAAATTGCATAGATGCAGTGAAATAATTCAACAGATGAGACGAAGAAGGTTAACCTCTTGTGTCGAAGGAAAACTTTAATACTTTCAATTTCAACTCTCAGTTCTTCTTAAGGCCTTTGACCAAAGCTTTCTTCATTCTTCTTCTTTTTCTTTCTTTCTTTCTCTGCTTTTTTTTTTTTTTCAACTCCCAATTCTTCTTAAGGCCTTTGACCAAAGCTTTCTTCCTCTGCTTTCTCTGCTTTTCTTTCTTTCTACCGTTTTCCTTCAGAAGCCGAAGCTTATTTGCTTTCTAAATCCTTTTCAACTTTGGCAGGGTACTTCTAATGGGCTTCGGCCCTTTGTTTCCATCCTTTCTCTTTTTTTTTTTTAATTTTTTTTATTTTTAATTATTTACTAAATATTCAATATATCCTTATTTAATGTATTGGGGCCCACACATTCTGATGCCAATTTCTGGAGAGTTCTGATCTATTCATATACAGTATTCGCTTTTTTTTCGTTCAACTATATCCATAAATCTTGACATTGCTTCTCTCACAACAAACACCCAAGATAAAGTAAACACTCACAAAAACGAAGCCAATACAAAACAAAAGTAAAATGTTTTGCTCTTATAATTGAATTATTTTTGTATCCGCACATTGTAATCTTTTAGACAATTAGAGAAAATTAGTCTGCCCCTTCCCAAATACAACTCCTCACCAAATAAATAAGAAAAATTATGTTCTATACTTTAACATTGTTTAAAAAAGATATTTACACGCTAGGTTAACAACTCATTTTCACAGACAATTACCGATATTATACTAGGGTTATTCTTTGGTATTTTCTTTCTTCTTCTTCTTCTTTTCTTAGTAATGATCTTCAAAATTATGCCAGGAAAAGCTATGCGTACATATGGGATATGGCCCCATATTGAAGAGAAATAAATAATCTATTTTCTATTTTCCTTTAAAATAGTGCAGGAGACACATATGTTGTTCGTATACGGGCCAATAATTGAAGAAACAATGGGGCTAAAACTTAAAATAAAGCATAGAAACACTAAAAGAAAGAAAGCACAAAAAGGACCTGAATTATACAAGAAATTTCTTTATTTTCAATAAATATCTTTTTTTATCTTAGTAAATAATTAAACACATTGTGTATCACACTATTAGCAAGTTAGAGCGTTGCCCACCTGTACAAGTTAACCATTTTCAGGTTTATTTTTCCCAGTAAAGCTGAAGTGAGAGAAGACAAAGCAGGTATGCATAAAATTACATGAACGAGAATCACTCAATTTGGGTGGATTATTATAATTAAGTTGTAATATTAATTTTTTGTTCGGTTGATCTTCATTGTTACATGGATCAAAAGTCCAGTGAAGTTTTGGCATCGTAGTAGAGCCAGGTGGACAATACTTTGATGGACAAGAAATAAATGGATAATTTAAAATTATTTGTTCTTTAGATTTTTGTTTTTATGATATAATATGTATGAGGCTGTCGCTTTTCTGTATTGATGAGCAAATCATTATATTGAGAGCCCACCTTAGCTTATGATTGCTATTACTGACATCCATTATATATTGTGCATATGCTTATATTTTCTCTAAAAATGTCCTATCAAGTAGAACTACTGGAACAGTATCATTTCATTGATAAATAAGAAGGTACATTAAGCTAATCAATCAGTAATAGTTTTTAAGAATATTATTAATACACTTCTACTTAATTAGTCTAATTATTAATACGTGGGCTAATCAATCATTAATATTACTTAAGGATATCACTAATACGCATCTGCTTTCTAATGAATCAGTAATAATTTTTAAGACTATACTAATACATACTTAATTGGTATAATTATCAATGTATAGGCTAATGAATCACTAGAGTTACTGCTTAATACCACTAATAAACTCCACTTACTTTAATTATCAAACTAAAGAAAAACAATCACAAACATTTCTCACAAATATCATTAATACACTTCTATTTAGTGTATAATTATCAATATATCGACTAATCAACCACTAACGTTACTTAATAAGGATACCACTAGTTCACTAATTATTAACGTTGCTTAAGGACACCATTGATACACTTCTACTTAAAGTAATTATCAATTTTAAGATGTATGCGTGCGTGTGTGTGTGTGTGTATATATATATATATATATATATATATATATATATATATATAACTATCTTAGTATAGCTAATGTTATGTTGAATATCACTTATATATATATATATATATATATATATATATATGGTCGGTTTTTTTTCCGACCAAATACTATACATTTAGGTAGTGTGATTATAAATTTAGAATAAATCATCGGCCAATCCACTTATGCTTAGTGTAATTATCAATTTATGTAAGTTAATTGTCACTAATACACTTATACGTAATGTAATTATCAATTTACTCGAATAAAATCTAACACTACTTAAGGATACTACTAAAGGACGTATACTTAGTGTAATGTCATCTATAAGCTAATTACAAATAATACACTTACTAATTACTATAAGCGATAGAAAATAGTCCGTCGGTACTACTGCATCGGTAAACAACTGTATTTTAGTAGTGTGTATAGTATATATAGTATAGTATAGGATAGGATACAAGAAGGGGGGGATGATTTGTGTGGTACTCAATTTTTCGCTTAAACTGCTTCTGGAAGGACCTGGTTCTTCTAGGTGTACTTATTACTACTGTTTGCGGAATTAAAAGTACATAAAATAAAGAACACAGAAACTTTACGTGGAAAACACCTGGCTCAATAGGTGAAAAAACCACGACCTACTACTCAGTAGGATTTTCCCAAACTTCCACTAAAATCACTGAGCCAAAACTGCATTTACAAAACTCTTTGTAAACCTAAGGATTAACTCTAATCCCGTTGTAGCAACCAGCCTCTAACTGCTGCGACAACTTCAAGTTAACTCTAACTTGAATACTCAAAATACCTATTACAATTGCTTCTAGATAAAGCTGAAAGGTACAATATGAAACACCTACTACAATTGAACTAGAAATAAAGAAAGACACATAAAACTCTTTATGGAGCT